>NC_133325.1:562461046-562761046 GCF_042186555.1 Aquarana catesbeiana
TAAATAAATTTTTCACGTCAACCCCCGCTAATAATGTGCGTGAGGTTTAAAATACAAAAAGTCACTGTAAGTACCTTTCTTTAAGCTGCTCTGCAGGCCAAAAAAAAAAAGTTAAGCCAAGTTCACCTTTGTAATAAAATGTACCTTGCAGTCAAGGGGCCTCGGTAGTTTTAAGCACACTGCAGCTTTCAAAATCGGTGGTTCGATTAACCATACTTGTAGCTCATTGGCAACTTCCCCGCATAGCCTTGTCAAAAACTTCTATTGTAAGAGATCAGCCCTGTCCTACCTAGGATCTGGGATGCACTGTACGCTGGGCTCATCCAAACATCGTAGGAATGAGTGCTCTCCCCCATTTAAAGATTGCGCATGTACAGTGCCCTCTCTTCCCCCATTGCAGTAGTCTGTGGTGACAGGGGTAGAGACATACGGCCTTCCTAACAGGGCTCCCACTGTCTTTAAACAAAAGATTATCCCTTTCTGTCTGTACAAATCTACCCCCCCCCATATAATGTCCCAAGTCCATGTCCAAAAGCAGTACAAAATCTCAACCAACAGCCCCAATCACCTCCCAGTACAGATCTTCTCCCACAGCCCTGAATCCCCCCTCTTCCCAGGCCACCCCCTCTGTACAGACCTCCTTTTTAGGCTAGCCCTTCAGTACAGACGACCCCCCCCCCCCAGTACAGACATTCCCCAGTACAGACCCCTCCAGTCCAGCCTTTTAGTAAAGACCCCCAGTACAAATCTCCCCCTACTCAGTACAGACCCCCCTCTCATCCCAACCCCTCAATACAGACCCCACTCCCAGCATAATCCTTCAGTGCAGACCCAATCGGTACAGACACTCCCTAACTGCAAACCAGCCCTCCCAGTCTAACCTTCCAGTACAAATCCCCCTCAGTACAGACACCCCTTAATCCAGACACCCCCCCCCCCCCTTCAGTATAGATGTCCCCCCCCCAGTACAGACTCATAGTGCAGATCTTAATGAACAGTGGCAGCTCAGAGTGAGGAAGTTCTTCCTTTTGGCTGTGTCATGTGACGGAAGCTAAAGAGGGACCTTCTGTTGGCTCTGAACCATTGTTGTCAGACAGGCCGAAGCAATGCTGCAATGTTTATAATACTAGTACTATATAGCCATTTCTGCATGTCTGGCAGCAACACAAAAAAATGAACATGCGCTGGCTGTTACCCCCCAGAGTGGCGGTGCCTGGTATGGACTGCTACCCCCTAAATAACCCACTGCCTGGGCCCTATCAGTTCAGCAGCAGGGGCCAGGGATAGAGAGGGGACTATTTACAAATTTTGGGGGTCAAATGGAGTAATCTCCTGTAATGGAGTGCTGCAGCTCCTGACAATTAAAGTTCCAGTTTACACCAATGGATTAATACAGAAGAGGCCTGAATTTAATTTCTTGAGCTATGGCATTGAGGATTACTCCGCCTGCTCCAGAAAATAAGTAAATAGTCACCTCTCTGCTCCTGGTACCTGCTGCTGAACTGATGGCGCCCTGGGTAAACTGATGGCCCCGCCCTTTTATTTAGTCGCTGGTAGCCACGGCCCATGGGATTACTAAGCATACTTTTTGGAAGATAGTTACGAGTCCCCTCTCTGCCCCAGGGCCCCTGCTAAACTAATGGGGCCCAGGACCCGTACTGGAGGGCCAGCTCTACTCCCCTATCAGCAGCCCTGGATGTTTACCTACAGGTAAGCCTATAATAAGGCTTACCTGTAGGTAAAATGAATATCTCCTAAACCTGCAAGGTTTAGGAGATATTCACCCTTCATGCAGCCGCTGGCGTCAGCGGCGCATGCGCACTGAAGGTCCGGCGGCTCCTGCCAGGACTCCTGTGTGCATGCATTCTAAGGTAAGTATTTCATAATGTGCTAGTATGCGATGCATACTAGCACATTGTGCTACTGTCTTGCAGTTTTTTTTTTTTTGGGGGGGGGGGTTTCGGCAGTTTACTACCTCTTTAAATACCTATTAATCCTGCCAGTGCAGCACCTTCCTCCTATAGGGTGACAACACTCTTTCACCTGCACTAAATTCCTTGCAGCATTGTCACTCTATGCAGTGGTGTTCCAACCTATGCTAAGGGTAGAGGCTTTCAATGTTATTGCTGCTGATACCTGTCTTCCTCCCTTCTAATGAGAGCAAGACACATATCTGCCAAGAGACTGACAGCCCCTGTGATTAAGTTACAGGGGCACCAAAAGAGTATTACATTTATCCTGGGGAAAGGTAGGCAAAAAAATACAGATCTTGCAGCTGAAGTGGGAGGGGCACGGACAAATGAATAATTTGGCCATAGAGAGACTTTAACTTTCTTCGTAAAAACATGGCTTCATCCAATGATGCCCTGTTCACGTTTTCCTTTATGATCTCAAGAAAATGTCATACCTCCCAACTGTCATGGATTTGGCGAGTCTGCCCTGCAACAAGAGAGAAATACAGAGGTCCCATTAGGGGTCTCAAACTGGCGGCCCTCCAGCTGTTGCAAATCTCCAAGTCCCATCATGCCTCTGCCTGTGGGAATCATGCTTGTAACTGTCAATCTTGCAATGTTTCATGGGACTTGTAGTTTCACAACAGCTGGAGGGCCGCCAGTTTGAGACCCTGGCATTAGAGGCAGGATAATCCCACTATTTCCCTATCTAGTCCTGCTAGCTGTCTCTGCAACGAGACTCTAGCTCCTGAATTCTGCTCACCATGTGGACTCATCTTTGCCTCCCGCTGACTAGTGATGTGCTCGGGCGTGTTCGGATCGAACCCACCAGGAAGCCGTCACTGCACACTGCCAGTCATAGGCAAGTGAGGCATTTCCTGAGCGGCAGCTGCACATACACACGCTGCCTATGATTGGCGGTGTGCAGTGATGGCTTCCTGGCGGGTTCGATCCGAACACGCCCGAGCCCATTCTTACTGCTGACCAGTAATATAAGGGGCACTATGACATTCACTGCTGACCTCTGCACTCTGGACAGTGAAAGACAGTGAGTGAGCTTTGTCAGTCTATGACAAAATGTTACTGCCAGGATCACAAGGTAAAAATAAAGGAAAAAAGCCTAAAAAAACAAACAAATGTAGCTGCCACAGCTAAGGATTGGTAAGCTGCAGTACATTTTTGCTCTTGGGTTTAGATATATTATGATAAAAACTGTATAATTGGATTGTAAAAAACATATTCAATAGGCAAAGTGCAATTGCCATAACTCATGAAAACCAGTGAAATTATTCTTCCATTGACCTGGCTGCATTAAAATCTTGTTTCTTTCTGCTGGTTACTGTACTTTATCATTGCTACTTCCTTTTGCTTTATAAATAAGATCCACTGGCTGCTGCATATCAAGAAAGGCTTTTGCTTGACTGTTTAGTAAAGGACCCTTTCACATGCACGCCTATGCAGTAAGGTGTGTTTTTGATGTGTGTCACTTCATGCATTTAAATGCTTTTTGTGCTTTTTAAAGTGTATCTTAACCTCAGAATAAAAAAGGCAAGATATTACAACTTAGTTTTTGTTTGGAACCATTTTTTTAACTTGGTTATCCTGTCAGTAACACACTTCCTGTTCTAGGGTGACTACTCTCACTTAGTGTACTGTATCTACACATTTTCACACTACTCTGTTTTCTAATTTGGATTACAAGCAATCCCCTCTCCCCACCTTTATAATATAGGGGTGTGGTGTTCTGTAGTTCACAGTTGTAGCCTGTTCAGGGAGATAAGACTGCATAAGATAACATGATACAGGACAGTGTTGGATTTCTGGCATGATGAACAGGTATTAATTTGAAATTATTAAACACTTTTTTCAAAGTTTTTTTTTTTTTTTTTTTTTTTTTTTTTTTTTTTTAAGGAGACCAAAGGGAAGCAGAAAGGATTCTTTAATTGTTAGGGTTTAAAGCAGGGGTCCTCAAACTTTTTTAAACAGGGGGCCAGTTCACGGTCCCTCAGACTGTTGGGGGGCCAGACTATAGTTTAAAAAATATGAACGAATTCCTATGCACACATCTTATTTGTAGTGCAAAAAAAAGGAAAAAAATACAATATTTAAAATAAAAAACAATTTTAATCAACATAAACTTATTAGTATTTCACAGAATCCCCTCATCACAGAGCCCTCCCCATCACAAATCTCCCCCCCACCACAGACTCATCTCCATCACAAACCCCCCCATCACAGACTTCTCTCCACCACAGAGCCCCCCATCATAGACTCCTCTCCATCACAAAGCCCTCCACCACAGGACCCCCTCAAAACAGATCCCCCAACACAAACTCCCCCCTATTCACAAAGCCCATCACAAAGCCCCCATAACAGATCCCCCCAATCATAGAGCCCCCATCAGATGCCCTCCATAACAGATCCCCCATCAGACTCCCCCCATCACAGACCCCCCAACACAAAGCCCCCCATCACAGACTTCCCCCATCACAGACTTCCCCCATCACAGACGCCCCCATAACAGATCCCCATCATAGATCCCCCCATCACAAAGCCCCCCCATAACAGATCCCCCCAATCACAGAGCCCCCCCATCATGGATGCTCCCATTACAGACCCCCCATCACTGACTCCCCCACCACCACAAAAGCCCCCCCATAACAGATCCCCACATCACAGAGCCCTCCAGTGGTATTACACTGCCCCTTCTATAACATCATAGCACCCCCCCTCCCCTCTCCTACCTTAAGCACACAATACGTGAAGCATGGCAGGTAATGCGGGACTTTTCAAGTGAAAGGCAGGTGATTGATTGCTGGGACCACCCTACTGCTTAGTAACCAATCACTCGCTTCTTAACTCAAAAGGTCCCGCCCTTTGTCCGGACCTGTCATGTCTCTCATCTTGTGTGAATAAGGTAGCAGAAGGGAGGGGGGAGTGCTGTGATGTTAAAGGGGCAGTTTGCGGGCTAGGTAAATCATCCTGGTGGGCCATATCCGGCCCACGGACCATAGTTTTTGGACCCCTGGTGTAGCAAATTAAAAAGAAATATATAGCATATATCGTTGCTACACAAGCCATATTGTAATATGTAAAAATGTGATGTAAAAATTACCTTTCCATTTCAATCTGCAGTGCTGTCTTCATCTGTAAAATTCAATGCAATATGGCAACATGGAGGCGTTCTGTACACTATTAGTGTTAGAACTACTCCAGAAATATCATCTCTTGCTTGTGTGGTTGGCTTACTGATTTTCCCAGAAGTCTGCACTAATATACAAGTACAAATTTTAGGCATCCGCTGCAACAAAAAAAATTCATTTTTGGTGAGAAACTTCTAAAAGGATACAGGCGCTACAACTTTCCCCATTAGCACACTGCAAATGCATCAGCTGATTGATAAAGAAAGTCACCTCCATTCAGATTCACTGCATGACGACAAACAGGTTTTCTTCTGAGCAGAACTAAGTTGGCTACCATGGGCAATGCAGTGTACATTTTAGGCATGTTACAGTGCCTTAAAAAGTATTCATACAATGAATGAAATTTTCCACATTTTGTCATGTTACAACCAAAAATGTAAATGTATTTTATTGGGATGTTATGTGATAGAGCAACACAAAGTGGCACAGAATTGTGAAGTGGAAGGAAAATGATAAAAGATTTTTCACTTTTCAGATATTTGTAAAAAATTGTGAAAACCATATATCATTTTCCTTCCAATTAAACAATTATGTGCCACTTTGTGTTGGTCTATCACTTAAAATCCCAATAAAATACATTTACCTTTTTGGTTGTAACATGACAAAATGTGGAACATTTCCAGGGGTATGAATACTTTTTCAAGGCACTCTATTTACATCAGGCAAGAAATGTCAGCTTTGGTCCAGGAATCAGAATAGATCTAGTGCATTTTTTTTGTTCTTTGGTATATGTAAGTTTTATATGGTGTTCATGGACTTTGTGGCATAACTTTCTCTATTTTTTTTCTCCTGCTTCCCAGCCCGTTTCATGGGCTAGAACTTTTTCTACATTCTCAGGTAATTTGCATTCAGTGCAGTTTCACTATCTAAATGCTTTGCTATCACTTGGAAATCTGTAATTTCATTTTTCCTTTCTGCCATATCTATAAACATGCCCTTTGAGCTTCTGACTGCATTTTAAATACAGACACAAAATGTTCCATCATCCTTTAATAATGTATATTACCCTGATTTTCAAATAATGTAAGACTCCCAGCTTCAAATGTTGGGTAGGATGTAGGCCGCGACTCCCAAAAGGTAGGCTTACACATTTTATGTAATCAGTAGGGGGTATCATTGAGCGCCACGAATGATAAAATGCTGGTGCAGCATTTCACTGATTTTCATGCTGTGCAGAGAGCCAGATAAATGATGACGGGATTGAAGCTGATTTATATGAGAGCCAGAGGGAACTTTCCCTGTAAGTAATGTTTGAAAAGAATACACATTAAAATGGCAAACTACAAGTGGATAAAATGTGTTGATTCAAAAATTAAAGAAGCAATTAGCCAATGTGTAAGTAATATTCAGTAGATATGTAAATGCTTTTGTTGAAGCATCCATCAAGTAGAATAGAAGTACAGGATATATTTCACACTGTCAAATATAAAAGGACACACAGGCTACATTTTAGCACCATCATCCATTTCACTTTCAACAATTTTTTTATTAGAAAGATTTTTTGTATGGTTACAGAGCGTCACATATTGATCTTAAACAAACAAGATATTTGGGAGGCACACCCTAAAAGATGCATTAAAGCTGGTGCAGCCATAAGACCATACAGCAGAGCAAAATATTACAGCGCACACATGCAAAAAAGACATTTACCTCCAGCAGGGCTAATTTAAAACACCTAGACAATTTAAAAATATTGTTATCAAAAAATATGGGGCTTTGGTCACACCATATTGCTATATGGTGCTAAGCCCACTTACTGCGTCAAAGTACCCCATGATTAGTGGGTCCTACACTATCCATGGTTTGGGAGATCCTGCTTCTCTGAACCATGAGAGCTACACTCTTCTATACGGGAGAACTTTGAGGTCTCCACCCATGACACAAGTGGACACTAATGAGAACACTCCTCACCCAAAGGGATTTGGTCAGAAATATTGATCTTATTCAACGTTTGATAGGTTTACAATGAATTAAGAATGTTTGTAGAGTACCACTTACTCATCTTTACTTGAAATGTTTTTCACGCTAATGTAACTGGTAGGTACCACCTTCAATTTTGATTGAGGCACTAACTGAGGTAGTGGTATTCTAAACTTAGATATACTAAATTTGGGAAAGGTTTACAATTGCATGTTGAAGGTGGAGGAGTGACTGAAGCAGAAACTGCAGCATGTTGTTAAATCTAAACGTTAAAAAAAAAAAAAAATAGGCACTTTTTGTTGTTGTTTTGGATTAGTGTAGCGTTAAAACCCATTGGGTTATATTGATGGTTTTTCCACTGGAGTGACTCACCTGCTCTATTTGTCCTGAACAGCCATTTTCATCCCACTTCCTCTACAGGACAGGAAGTTGGGCTCAGGTGCCAAAAAAGTGACAGGGATTTAATCCATTCCCTAATCTGTACAAAACAAAAATGTTTTGTCTTTAGCGAAACTTTAAAGTGGAGCTATAGGCAAAATAAAAATAACATACTATGATGTAGTTTGTTATAGTCATTAAAGTGGTTGGAAAGGCACAACGATTTTTACCTTCGTGCATTCTATGCATGAAGTTAAAAAACCTGTGTGCAGCAGCCCCCCTAATACTTACCTGAGCCCATTCTCGATCCAGCGATGTCCACGAGAGCCTTGCCTTCCCGGGGACTCGCACTCCTGAGTGCTGCCAATCACAACCAGTGAGGCAATCAGGAGATGAGGGGGGGGGGCGAACCGCGGCTCTGTGTGTGAATAAACACACAGAGCAGCAGCTCAGCTCAGGAGCCCCCAAAGCAAGCTGCCTGCTGTGGGGGTACCTGACAGGAGGAAGGAGCCAGGAGCACCGGCGTGTCACCAACAATGGTGACAAATTACACCTTCAAAAAACTTACCAGGCCTCTTACTAAATACCTTGGACTGTCTACTTTCCAAAAAGGGGTCATTTGGAGGGTATTTGTACTGTCCGGGCACTTTAGGGCCTGAAGAAATGAGATCTGTATATACAATATATTTGCAATCTTTTTTTTTTTTTTACAGAAACTAACCAAAAATGTTGGAAAAGAACAAGTTTTTCTATTTTTTTTTTTCGTTTATATTGCAAAAAAAAACAAAAAAAAAACAGTAGTGATTAAATTCCACCAAAAGAAAGCTCTATTTGTGTAAAAAAAATTATATAAATTCCATTTGTGTACAGTGTTGCATGACCACACAATTGCCAGTTAAAGTAGCATAGTGCTGAATAGCAAAAAATGCCCTGGTCATGAAAGGGGTAGACTCATTTGGAGGTCAAGTGGTTACATTTTTGTTTGCAGTGTTTTTCTTTTCCACAAGTGATATTTTTGCTCACTTGTACATCCTGGCACTATCCTCCAAATGTTATGAGATGATTTTGAACTAAAGCTTTAGGTTTAGCATTTAAAGTGGTTGTAACTTGTAACACCACTTTTTTTATTACTAGAATCCCCTGTGTTAGATTAAGGTATATGCTTTATAAAAAAATATGCTGCTTTACCGCTTATTTCAGAGCGCCACTTGGTGCAGACTTGACTGCCCGCCATTCTCTTCCCCCAATCTGAGAACTACAGTGGGAGGGGCTGAGAATCCACTGCTGACGTCAGCCGGGAGGAGAGGAAGAGAGTGGTGGGTGGTCACGTGAGCGGCACTCTGAAATAAGGTATAAAGCTGCATATCTTTAATAAAGCACATGGGGGCACGTAACTTAATCTAACACAGGGGATTCTAGGAATAAAACAAAGTTATTTTAGCAGTATTTTGTATTATAGCAGCAGGAGGAGAGGGGCAGGGAGCAGATCAGCACAAAGACTAGCTGACAGGCAGGGAGGGAGGGCGAGAGACAGCGAGCTGATGGAGGCACGTAAACTAACCACATTATCATGGATCAGCGGCTATGATAAACGTGGTCAGTTTACAGAGGGGAGGGCAGAACCAGGCAGAGGATCAACCAGGTATTTTAGAAAGGGACAAATTATACAGCACAAGCGCTGTGCTGTTGTTCATGCTTTAAAGCAGGGGGTCTCCAAACTTTCTAAACAAACGGCCGGTTTACTGTCCTTCAAACTTTAGGGGGGGCCAGAGTGGCAAGTGGAAGTAGAATGTGCCTCAACGTCAGTGGGAGTAAAAAAAAATTACATAGTGCCTGTAGTCAGTAAAAGGAGGAATAGTACCCCATCATTGGTTTTAGTGGGAGAAATGGTTCCTCATTGCTGGTGTCAGTGGGACGAATAGTGTCCCATCACTGGTGTCAGTGGGAGGAAAAATGCCCATTTGTTTCAGTAAGAGGAATGGTTTTCCACTGTTGGCGTCAGTGAGAAGAATGGTCTTGTCTATATTCCCATCGCACACATTCCTGGATTACAGGCTCATCGGTAGCGGGAGCTGTAGTAATTACCAGTTGGACACTGGATATATCACAGATCAGTACACATATCACATGCCTGACGAAGGGGTCCTACGCAACTCCAAAAACGCTGCACTAATTCTTTTGTGATGTGATCTTTCTGCAATAAAAGTTTTGGACTGCAGTTGAAGATCCATGGTGTGCTGGCGAATATGTGTACTGAACAGTAAGAGGAATGGTTCCCCACTGTTGGTGTCAGTGGAAGGAATAGTGCTCTGAGGGCCAGATAAAGGCAAGCAAGGGGCCGCATTCAGTCCACAGGCCACAGTTTGGAGACTGCTGTTAAAGAAACAGGATCTTTTTTTTTTTTTTTAAGGGTTACAACTGCTTAACCACTTCCGGACCGCCGCACGCCGATATACGTCCTTACTTTTAAGTGGTATATCGTTGTTATGGCAGCAGCTAGCTGACATAACCCCGGTATCTTCTTGTTTGGCCGATGGTTCGCTTCAAGATAAAAGTGGTCTCTGTGGCGGATTCACCGCATGATCACTTATCTGCGGCGGGAGAGGGTCCCCCCTCCCGCTGTGCTCTGGTGCCCTCCGCTGCTTACCAGAGCCATCGGCAGCAGTGGAGGCAATCGAATCTTCACCCTTGCTAGGCATGGAGACGAGTGAGGGGAAGATGGCCCCCACCTGTCTCCATAACATTGCAGGGCGAAGGGGCGGAGCCAGCGAGCGGCATGTGAGGAGCTTGAGAACGGAGCTCCGTCAGCAGACAGCAGATCCTGCAGTAATCCTGGGCAAAAGACACCCAATTTCCTCTCAGGAGTGTGGGGGATGAGTTCAGGGACATCCCAGGAGCCTCCGAGGATGGTGAAGTACGGCCCTCCCTGGCCGAAATTGACCGGAGAGCGGCTGGCGAAATATGCCTGGGGCTCTCAAAATGGCACCGGCACACAGGAGGAGGAGGACGAATGGCCGCCGCTCCACAGGCCTGAGGACCCTCCGCAGCAGGCGTCTCCTCAGCAGGACAGGGTGAGTCCTAAACCCCAGCGGGCTGATGTGCTGAGGAGGGGGAGATCCTTAGACAGGCTGAGAGACTCCGGGGCCAGTGCTGACAGAACTGTGGAGGGTGGAGAGGAGCCATCCCTAGCACAGATTATGGCTGCCATACAGGAATGTCAGAGCAAGTTAATAAACCACTTTGAGGAGCTGAAGGTGGGATTCTCCTTCATGAAGCATGACATGCAAAAACTAAGAGAGAAGGCACAGATCGCAGATCGCTGCCTTACTTCCTTGGAAGATGTAGTCAGACCCTTGGATACTGCAGCACAGGTGGCTAAGAAGACATTGTCTGAACATACATTAAAGATGGCTGACATGGAAGATCGTATGAGAAGGAATAATATCAGGCTGGTGGGGTTCCTGGAAGGGGTGGAAGGGAGGCATCCTGAAGAGTTCCTTGAGAAGTGGTTGCTGGAACATATGCCTCCTAACACGTTTACAAGTATGTTTGCCATTGAAAGGGCACACCGCATTCCAGGACGGGCACCTCCGAAGGGAACCCCCCCTAGATCAATGATTGCAAAGGTACTGCACTTCCGCGATTGGGAAAATATTCTAAAGGGAGCCCGGACGGGACCTGATTTAATGATCGACAGATGCCGTATATCAATATATCCTGATTTTTCTGCAGCTACCCAGAAGCAGAGGGCCTCTTTTCAACCTGTAAAGAAGAGATTGAGAGACCTTAGCCTGATCTATAGCATGCTCTACCCTGCCAAGTTGAGGGTGGTGGATAATGGGAAAGCATATTTCTTTAATAACCCTACTGAGGCCTCGGAGTGGTTGGATACACGTGGTCGCCAACGAAATAGAGTTTCTCCCAGCCAGTCATGAGTGCGTGCTATGGAGACACCACAAAATCGGGGGGCTCACAGAAGAAATGTCAGCAGAACTTTTGATGTAGTTTTTTTTTTTTTTTGTTTGCTTGTTTCCTTTGAGGACCAATCTTCAAGGATGTTCTGGTTTCTCCTACAAACCGTTTTGCATACATGTCTGGAGGGGTGCGACGTGCATTTACAGTAGTTTGAGATGTTTTTTTGTTCCCTGCCTTATTTTCTCAGCGATGGCATTTAGAGTTGTGCTTGATAATGCACAGTTCTGGAAGATGCACTTACATTGGCACGGATATACCAGTTTGATGATCCTCCCATGGGACACACAACTTGGGGAACCGAACGATTTTTTGTTTCATTTTCTACCATTATCTCTTACTATTATTATTTTTTTTTTGCTGATATTGAGACTGTTAGCATGTATTGCTGGCAATTGACAAAGTCTGCAAGATGCTCTAGGTCCAGCAATTTACCTACTATTGGACTCTTTCTATTGTTTATACCTTCTTTGTCCAATAACAGGTGAACAGTTGTTGAATATACGGTAAGAGACGGCCGCCCTTTTGGCGACTGGTCTCATATGATAGTTTTTGAGTCGCATCTCTGTTACCTACTCAAATTCAGGTTATGGGAATTAAGTGCCTGGCAAGTTGGGGCTGGGTGTGGGGAGGGGGGTGGGGGAAGTTGGGATGTTCTTCAGGGCAAGGGTTTTATGTTAGTGTATGGACGGGATTGTCTTTATTCAGTGTTTCTATATTAGGTATTGCCCAAGGCATAAAGTGTTATGGTATGTGCATGGGGGGAGGAGCCTGGAGACCCAACTTTATAGATGACCATACCCAACGGTGGAGGGAACACCTCCACTTGACTCTTTTCTTTTCTTTTACATACCTGTCATGGAGGTAAATTTGAAGGTTATGGCCTGGAATGTCAGAGGCCTAAACGCTAAGTTTAAACGCTCTTTGGTGTTCGAGTATATCAAAAAATACAAACCTCACCTGATACTCCTCCAAGAGACTCATCTACAGGGCTCCAGGCTTCTTTCCCTAAAACGAGCTCACATTGCTGGGGCTTATCATTCCAGCTATTCCTCGTATGCGAGGGGAGTCTCTACTTTGGTCACCAAGGCCATGCCCATATCCATTCAAACGGTACGAACTGACATTAAAGGGCGGTATGTTATACTTGTTTTGAAGGTAATGAATAAGACATTAACATTTGTGAATCTGTATGTTCCTCCTCCCCTTGTGCTAACTCATTTGGATGATATGATGAAGGATACATATGAGGTAGCGGAGTGGAGGATTTTCATATTGGGTGATTTCAATTCTGTCTCTGACTCAGTTCTGGATAGGTTGGGGGGGACAGTTGGCGCTCCTGCCCCCCTGGCGGGATGGATGTCTGCTCATGGTTTCAGAGACGTCTGGCGTTTTCATCATCCTGATATTAGGGAATACTCCTGCTATTCGGAAACGCACAAGACGCTCTCCAGAATAGACACTATCCTAACTGAGGGGGAGGGAATGACATTAGTTAAGAAGGTGTTCTACCTACCCAGAGCTTTATCTGATCACTCCTCTATGCTGCTGGAGCTTAATCTGGGACCGAAGCCTGGGTTGCGGCTCTGGCGGATGGAGGCTAGCTGGCTTCAGGAAGAATATGTTACAATTAAGTGCACAGAGGCTATCAAACACTACTGGGTTAACAATGCCGGTTCTGGGTCCTTTCTGCTTCAATGGGAAGCCTTTAAAGCCACGTTGAGGGGGGTGTTCATAGCGGAAGTAAAGGGATTCAAGAAACAGTTAGCTTCCACATTGCAACATAAGGAAACAGAAGTCTCTGGCGGAGGCAGAATATGTTAGGGATCCCACTGAGGAGAGGCTGCTGACATTGCGGATGGCAACAAGGGAGTACAAGACAGCACTAACATACCATACCACGAAGCCTGGCCTGGCCCAGCGCAGGCGTCTGTTTGAATTTGGCAACAAGAATGGCAGATTGCTGGCATACTTGGCGAGGCCGGAATACGTTCCGGTCCATATCAAATCAGTTTTTGACAACCGTAAGCTGGAAGTCTGTGACTCGGCGGATATCTTGAATACTTATATAATTCTTTATAAAAGAGAACAAAAAAGTCTTGTGCTCCTCTGGGGTCAGAAGAAGTGGAAACATATATAGAGGACATTGATCTCCCTAGATTGTCGGAGGATGACAGCACCGCTTTGTCGGCTGGCATTACGGTAGAGGAGGCGATTGCTTCCTTCCCACCTAGAAAATCCCCTGGATTAGATGGTCTTCCATCAGAGTGGTATTGCACCTTTCGCTATGGATTAGCTCCCCGTTTGCTTAGAGTGTTCAAGTCGGCCAGGGCGGACGGTGGGTTGCCCCCTTCTATGAGGGAAGCTTTGGTGGTTCTGATACCTAAGGGGGAAGGATCCTCGGGAGTGTGACTCTTACCGTCCGATTTCGCTGATGAATGTTGATACATAAATATTGGCCAAAATAATTGCAGGTAGGCTGCAGGCAGTCATCCCTAAACTGGTAGATGCAGAACAAACAGGATTTATCCAAGGTAGGTGCACTCAAATGAATATTAGGAGGCTGTTTCTGAATCTTCAGACTGTTCATGACAACTCCGGGACTAGGGTGGTGGCGTCTTTGGATACAAAGGAGGCCTTCGACTCGGTAGAGTGGCCGTATTTGTTTCAGTTGTTGAAGTCCTATGGCTTTGGCCCGGTATTCATTTCCTGGGTACGGTTGCTGTATACGGATCCACTGATCAGAATAAGGGTCAATGGCATTATATCGGATCCCTTTCCTATATTTCGGGGCACCAGGCAGGGGTGTCCACTTTCACCCCTCCTGTTTGCCCTCGCTATAGAGCCTTTAGCGGTCCAATTGAGATCCAGTTCACAGTTGACTGGTTTGAAGATAGGGGAATTTGAGGAGCGAGTGTCACTCTATGCAGATGACATGTTGCTCTATCTGCAGGATCCTGGACCCTCGCTCCTGGAGGCTTTCCGACTGATACAGAAGTTTGGAGATTACTCTGGATTCCGTATAAACTGGAAAAAATCCTCCCTTTTCCCTATTGATGGGGGGGGGGGGGGGGGGTGAGTGTCCCACCGGGGTGCCCCATTCCACTGTCTACATCTTTTAGATATTTGGGGATTGAGATTCAACTTCCCATTTCTAAGTTCCTGGAGACCAATTTGTCGCCGATTGTGGGAAGTTTCGGGAGAAGGTTCAAAGGTGGCAGAATTTGCCGATTACCTTGATGGGACGGATAAATCTGTTTAAGATGATTTTCCTGCCCAAGTTTCTCTATATCCTCTCAAACTCCCCAGTTTTTGTGACATTACAGGTCTTTAGGAATATTGACTCCATTATTGTAGGTTTCTTGTGGGGATCTAAAGCACCCAGGGTCTCTTTAACGATTTTGAAACTACCAGTTACATTGGGAGGGCTGGCCCTTCCGGATTTGCGTTCCTATTTTTTGGCCTCACAGCTCTCTTTTTTGCACTGGCGGCTGTCTCCACAGACACCCAATGCCACTACCTTTTTGGAGGCTGCAATTGCCACTTCACAGGAGACCCTTTAGAATATGTTATACAGGAGGGGGATTCCGGGGAAAAAGGTGGGTTCGGTAATGGCCTTACCTGGGAAGGTTTTTCACCTGTGTTCTCAACGACGGGGGGATGACCCCTTGTGGTTATCTCCTAACAGCCCTTTATGGTACAACCGCTCATTGGGGGAGTTTATGAAACTTTAGGATGGTCCAATGACATGGGCAAAATATGGCATTAAATATTTACATCAAATTTGCAGGGATGGCCGTTTGTGTACTTTTGCCCAGTTGCGTGAACAATTTGAAGTGCCAAGGTCTTGGCTCTTCCGATATGCACAACTGAGGCATGCATTATACACTCAGTTTGGGGGGTCAGAGATTCGGGTACAGAACACAGACCTAGAAAGGGTTCTGATTGACCCGGATGCGTCTAAGAGGATCTCCAGATATTACGGGGCGGTGGGCCTGGGGCAGGTGACCTTGACCTCTAGAGCCAGGGAGAGATGGGAGATGATTGTCCCGGAGTTGTCGGAGGAACTGTGGCAGGAGGTATTGGACACATTCTTGGTGTCTGTTATCTCCTCTACGGATAGAATGATTCAGTATCGATATTTACACCAACAGTATTATACACCGACCAGATTACATCGAATGCATAGGAAGGATTCTCCTACTTGCCATAAATGTGGGAAAGAGGAGGGCAATTTTGCACATATGGTGTGGGAATGTATAAAGGTGAGACCGCTATGGTCTCAGGTCACTGAATTTATATCGGATAAGTTTGCTCTACCAAATATTTGCTCTCCTATGCGGTGTTTGCTAGGGATTTTTGATCAAGAGGAGTTAAATGCCCACGCTAAATTGTTCCTGAGGATCCTGTACTTTGGTGTAAAAAAGCTCATAGCACAGAGATGGATACATGAGGAACAATTGACGCTGGTGATGTGGATTAAAATAATAAATGCAGATTTGATGATGTATAAAATGACCTATGAGTCTAGAGGGGCTACCAAGAAGTTTAGGAAGGTTTGGTTCCGGTGGATAGACTCTGAGAATAATCTGGATGGGGAAGGGCCCTAGTCTGTTGCACGAGTGGGTTTTAGAAATAAAACTGTGGCGAACTGGATATTGATTGCTCTGCTTCTCTTCTTCTAGATGGGCCAGGTATGAACGTTTTGTGACTGGGCAGTAGTACTGAAATGTTGACATCCCAGGGGGAGAGGGTGGGAGGGGAGGGGGTTTACTGTTCTTTAAAAAAAATGCACGTGTATGTTAACATGGGACAGAATCGGTGTTGGGAATGTTATATTCTAATTTGTACTATGATTGCTATGTTTATGGAACTTTGTATGTTGATGGAACATATGTAATATGGTGTGGTATGTATACTTTTGTTGTGCATAATAAAAAAACATTGCAGGGCGGAAGCGACGTCAAAACGTCACTTCCGCCCATAGCTCTTAAAGATCCATTTTTTAATTTTTTTTTTTTTTTTTTTTTTAATGACAAAATTTTTTATTTTTATTTTTTTATTGCATTTTAGTGTAAATATGAGATCTGAGGTCTTTTTGACCACAGATCTCATATTTAAGAGGTCCTGTCATGCTTTTTTTCTATTACAAGGGATGCTTACATTCTTTGTAATAGGCATAAAAGTGACACAATTTTTTTTTTTTTTTTTTAAACAGTGTAAAAATAAAAGATAAAATAAATAAGAAATAAAAATTGCCCCGTTCCGCCAAGCTCACGCGCAGAAGCGAACACATACACGAGTAGCGCCCGCATATGAAAACAGTGTTCAAACCACACATGTGAGGTATTGCCACGATCGGTAAAGCAAGAGCAATAATTCTAGCCCTAGACCTCCTCTAACTCAAAACGTGCAACCTGTAGAATTTTTTTAAACGTCGCCATTCCACGAACGGGTGCAATTTTGAAGCGTGACATGTTGGCTATCAATTTCATCGGCGTAACATTATCTTTCACAGTATAAAAAATCAGGCTAACTTAACTGTTATCTTATTTTTTAATTCAAACATGTGTATTTTTTCCAAAAAAGTGTGCTTGTAAGACCACTGCGCAAATATGGTGTGATAGAAAGTATTGCAACGACCGCCATTTTATTCTCTAGGGTGTTAGAAAAAAAAAGTATAATGTTTGGGGGTTCCAAGTAATTTTCTAGCAAAAAAAAAAAACCCTGTTTTTAACTTGTAAACAACACATCTCAAAAAAGAGGCTCGGTCCTTAAGTGGTTAAATATCTTGTGAATACTTAAAGGGCAGCATTTGCCTGAAGCAGTTTGTGTGCCTATCCCCTTCAACTAAGCTGTCTCTCTGCAGCTGAACAAATAAATAAAAAAATATCAACTCTGTTATAGGGAATCCATCCATAGATTGTGCCACCATCATTTTAGATTGGCTGTAACTATTGGTCAGTATTGTGATTCTCATATATTTCACCATTGGGGTTCCGAAGAAATATGATAAGCATGTACATTTATCCTATGAGCAATCACATACACTACTACATTACCAATCTTGGCTTTTACAATCTCAAATGTTTTTTCAGCTGCATTGGTTACATTATG
The DNA here is from genome assembly GCF_042186555.1 of Aquarana catesbeiana. Taxonomy (NCBI): domain Eukaryota; kingdom Metazoa; phylum Chordata; class Amphibia; order Anura; family Ranidae; genus Aquarana; species Aquarana catesbeiana. The sequence goes on from NC_133325.1 coordinate 562,478,589, forward strand.
TGTACATTTATAATTTTAGAATGAGGCTCCAATTTTAATATCTCAGAATACTCACTTTAAGGCCAGTGGAAAAGTCTACTATACACTTACAGAGAGATTCTGTATTGGAAGATGGGTGCATATAAGTATACCTAGAAGAATGGGCACTTTATGGCCTTTGTCTGCTTTATAAATTACTTTTGATTTCTTACATTTGCCCAGTGCACCTTTCTTCAGCATCTCTGCCAAATTAGTAACATTAGATTCACTTTGCTCTTTTTATTTTGCCTCTAGCCCTAAATTGTTTATTTAACTAAATACTGTATAGATTAATGGCTTATTGCTCTTTTTTTTAAATTTATTTATGCATTCTGATTGTCCCATCCTTTTTTAATTTGTGGTTATTTTTTTTTTATTTTTCTTACCTTGTTTCTGTGTGCATTTTATTTTGAAGTATAACATTGTTTTCTTCCTGTCTTTTTTCAGTGTTTTTGAAACTGGGGTGAACTGGGGACGTGTTCTAGCACTCCTTGGCTTTGGATATCGATTAGCTGTCCATGTGTGGGAAAATGGACGGCATAGATTTCTAAGAACGATTGCTCAGTGGCTTGCTAGATACCTGGTGGAAAGTAGAATTGTGCGCTGGATTGTAGGACAAGGCGGCTGGGTAAGTAAACAGAAAAAATATATTTTAGACAGTATGTGCATTGCATCATTCAGTTTATACAGTTATTCCAAAAATTGAAGTGAAAAACTCTAAAATGGGTTTATTGTAGATAACAAAAATGTAGTTTTTCTGTGCAGACTGCTCTTCTAGATATCTGGAAATCCGGATGCTGCCCAGGTGGAGTTGGCCAGTTATACTGCCTGAGGTCATCGGCATATATTAGTTATGAAACTGGAAGGTGGCAAAGATGACCTAAATCAAAATGTAGCTAAGGCTTTACATCTATTATTACATAGCTGCAATACATTGATACAACAGAAAGATATGTAAAGTAACTGAAATATAAATAGTATCTCCTGCCTAGAGTTTAAAATTTATGCTTGTCATATCCCAACATCCTCTTCGCAGTCATGATGAATTGGCAAGGGAGAGGGCTATGGGACTTCAGTCCCCAGTAGACATCAATGGCGATTGCCTGTTTGCCGCTGCTCTGCAGCAAAGTAGACATTACCGAAGGGCTATTCATTTGCTCCTCTAATCCACCCCCACCCTGTGCCCATGGCAGCTGCTCATCCTGCTCCCCTTCCCTTGTCCCAGCCTTGGATATTCCATTTCTATAAATACATCAGACAAGTTGATCTAAAGGAACTTTACTAATAAAGAAAAGTGCTCCTGCACAAAGAAAAGGACAAAGCTCCTGCACAGAGGCAAGGTTTCAAACTGGATTACTGCACAGATCTGGAGTAAATACACAAAGCACACTAAGATTACACATTACACACAGTAAGAATACACATGCCTCTGCAAGACAATAATTGCTTATCCCATAGTTCAGTTATGTGCTGAGTATTGCCAGTTACTACTTGTAAGAACCACTGCCTATCCCTGAAACTTTTTCTCATAGTCAAGATATGCATGATTTTTTTAAAATTATATATGCATGTAGACCCACAGTTTCTTCTCAACAAAAAGATACATTGCAACTAAATAGATTTACTTGGGGACAGGGCCTGCCATCAGGGGGGACAGCTGATAGAAATGTAGGGGGGCCAGGTGTCCCGAGGGGCCTGGTAGGGCCAGGAGATGGCAGGAGTGGGTGAAGGAAAAGCCATGTTGTGTACTACAGAAATGAACTCGGCAGCTTCTGCTGCTCTGTGTCATTGAGCTCACAGATCAAGCTCATTACTGCCCCCTCTGGCTGCTATCTGCATGTTCACCCCTCATGTGTGTTGCCTTGTACTGTGATCGGCTGCAGCTCCTCTGTGTCGCAACAACATGTGTCAGCTTTGTGGAAACAAGAGCTGGGACTAGGTAGGAAGACCACCTTTACATGTAGGGGCTGTGATAAAAAGGGAGGGGGGTTGTTCGTGTACAGGGGGGGGCCAGAGCTCTGTGTGTTTACAGATGTGTGTATGTGGGGGTGGCTGACAAACAGTATCTCACAAAAGTGCGTACACCCCTCACATTTTTTGTAAATATTTTATTATATGTTTTAATGTGCTTACAGTTGTCCCAAGGAGGGGGGAGGGGGGGGGTGCATTCTGAGCTGTTAAAATTAGTGGGTGGCTGTAAAGCCACTCAGATCACTTTTACTGAAAAGCAGCTGCAGCCATGATTCTGCTATAACCACTTGCTGCTGAGGCCATGTATACAGTATCTCACAAAAGTGTGTACACCCCTCACGTTTTTGTAAATATTTTATTATATCTTTTCATGTGACAACACTGAAGAAATGACACTTTGCTACAATGTAAAGTAGTGAGTGTACAGCTTGTATAACATATGGAGTGAGACAAATTTGGAGACTGGATTGGGCTGTCTCTTTGCTGGATTGAGCTGTCTTTGTGCGGATTCGGTTGGATCGCCCCGTGGGCAGGCCCTGGAGAATGTTGGTGGTCGGGCTTGGGTGGGGGCGGCAGGTCTAAAGCTGTGTAAGAGGCCTAAAAAAAGTTCTGAAGGCTGCCCTGCTTGGGGATAGTAAATTATAAACATGTATTTGTCGTCTGATCCTGTTAAAAATTCAGGAAACAAAATTGATGGTCAACAAGACAACCACATGAGTGAAATACATCTCAATCTAGGTATGTTCATCTGGATGGGTGACAGTATTATTTCTGTGTGATGATTGAGATGGTTGTTAGCTAGCAGTGAAGAGGCAACATTTAACGGGCGGGTCAGAAAACCTGTCCCAATTTCTGTTGCCTCCTCTTGATAAAAGAAGCACTTTGCTTCCTTACAAAATGCCCCCCTCTCCTTCATATTGACATAAACATAAACACTCATCCATGCTGAGCATTCTTGTTCATTGAGTGCCCTTGCTCAATACACAATTTCTGATCATCTTTTTTCCTTTTAAAATGTGTATAAAATAGCATGTTTCTTATATTTATTACGTGAATATGAAGGTTAAATAGTCTGTTTTTATGAGCAACACTGCATTTAATATGTCATTTTTTTATTTTTTCAAATGCTTTAATTAGATTAATATGTATATTACCTCATTTTTGATCTAAGTTTTTCTTTTTCAGACTGCTGTACTTAAACTGACAAATAACAGTATTCGATATGTACTGATGGCGTTGGGTGTTGTTCTTATCCTTCAATTTGTGATTAAACGTTTGGGCTCAGGATCCTGAAATTGGGAGTATATTTCCATCGCTGAAGAGTGATCTGTGAATGAATTCTGCAGACGCAATCTGGTTCCTAAAGAGCCTGTCTCAAAGGTTTTGACCTACTATATAATCGGAAAACACCTTCTATTTTATACCTGGGGATATTGTGGATGTCAAATCTTCACCCACAACAAAGTCTTGAGTAGTAACATTTACTTAACTGATGCCTGTTTCCGTTTTAGCCTCAGGGAAAATATTTTTACGGGACATACTAGATCTCTTGAAAGGAGATCTGTTTAGTGCAATTATCATTAATAAATGTCCCTTTTTTTTATACCTTTTTGTGTTCCCTGTTTAAAATATTTATTACCTAAACACTATCATTACAGCCAGCAAGCACGCAAAAACTGACCACATACATTATATTCATGCTTTGATACGTTTGACTTCATCTTTCAGACATTTGGCTTCCCTGCCAAACTTTTGGATAATGTAGTAAAAGTGAGGGAACAACAGAAATAATTTGTTCATCTACGACCTTGCTGTCGTTGGCAATTTTCTTGTTGGGACGGGGGTTCCGCCTTGGTTACCCAGAAGAGAATAAAGAACCAGCATACTGTATATCAGGAGAGAGAAAAAACATGTGAGGTGGTTTGAATCAGAAAAAGCTCAGGGGTGAAGGTAACAGCTGGGCCTCTCTTAGCAATGTCCTGGGAGTTTTCCAGTCAGGCTTCATGAGGTACGTAAATGGTCGACAGCTATAGCAAGGGCATTATTCATATCTAGTCAAAGCTGCATCGCTTCTTTTTTCTACAGACACCCCTTATCTGCATAGGCAGATGAATAACCTTTTAAAAAATAACTTCATTACCAACAGCTGTTGTACATTAAAGCATAAAGACTGCAGTTTTCAGGTTTAGGTCAACTACGACCCAACATAGAAAGTGCAGTCGTCGAGAACATGTCATATGAGCCCAGCATACTGAGTGCAGTGGTCAGTAACAGTCAACTACAGCCAGGTGTAGTGGTCAGGAGTATGTCATATACATAGAAAAAAATACTTCTTCCCCAAGAAGGGGAAAAAGAGGAAGGAAGGCTGGAAAATGACAGAGAGTGTGGGCCGCTAATAAAAAAAATTCATTCATTTTATTAGTCAAAGGTAATACAATCTAAAATCATGGTGCTGAAATAGCAGCCGCCAAGTGGGGAAACAAAATCTGCTTAGCAAAGCAAAATATGCAGGCTAGCTGTGTCAGACGCACAAACACAGACAATTGACAAAATACAAAAACCACAAAATGTCCAGATGCCAAGTCAATTGACACAGGGGACACCTCCACAGCAATTGCAGTGTGTATTGGCTATAACAGTGTGTCTAGGAGGTGCACCAATGTGTCAACCCCTTGGAGGCTTGAGCTGAGGGTGATGCGAGGGGGATATAGAACCCAGTGGCGGCTGGTGAAGTTTTAGGATGGGGGGGCGCCAGGCCCCGCCCTTCCTTTTTGACCCCTCCCACTTGGTGAAAATGGGCGTGGTTTTAGCAAAATAGTGGGCGTGGCTCTAAGGTGGTGTGGTTAGTGCCTTGAACATGGGGTGGAGAGAGAGGGATGGAGGCACAGCAGGCCCAGATCCTACACGACAATAGAAATATGTGTATTCTAGAAAGTTTAACAATGAGCAGATAAAGATACTCCAAACTCCCGGTGTTAGCACTTCAGTCATCCCGGCACCATGGTTGTTATGGTGTCAGGATGATTGAAGCGCATTATTTCTATTATTACATTGTATTATAAAATGAAATCATTCAACTCACCATAATGCAGAATCAGTGGGAGCCCCGAGCGTGTCACTAGCCACGTCACCTGCCACCAGATGCCATCAGGTGTCCCCAGCGGAGTCCCTCCTTACATCAGGTGCCCCCAGCGGAGTCCCTCCTTACATGCAGCCTATGTCACATAAAATGCAGCCTGTGTCACCACCAAATTGCTGCAGCCTGTGTCACCACCAAATTGCAGCAGCCTGTGTCACCACCAAAGCGGAGTCCCTCCTTACATCAGGTGCCCCCAGCGGAGTCCCTCCTTACATGCAGCCTGTGTCACATAAAATGCAGCCTGTGTCACCACCAAATTGCAGCAGCCTGTGTCACCACCAAATTGCAGCAGCCTGTGTCACCACCAAATTGCAGCAGCCTGTGTCACCACCAAATTGCAGCAGCCTGTGTCACCACCAAATTGCAGCAGCCTGTGTCACCAAATTGCAGCAGCACGTGTCACCAAATTGCAGCAGCACGTGTCACCAAATTGCAGCAGCACGTGTCCCCAAATTGCAGCAGCATGTGTCCCCAAATTGCAGCAGTGTCACCAAATTTCAGCAGTATGTGTCCCTAAATTGCAGAAGTGTCACCAAATTGCAGCAGTGTGTGTCACCACCAAACCCCCCTCCCCCCGTTACTTACCTTGCTATGTGTTGTCCTCTCCAGCGGTGTCTCCTGTGGAGAGCTCCGTTTTTCTCATACTTCCTGTTTCCTAGAGAGAAACAGGAAGTGACATCATACTTAGATGTCAATTAAACCGCCTGGCGATAGTAATAGATACTAGCCCCGGGCGGAAGCTACTCGGCATCCGAACACAGTGCACTTAAGGACCGTTTTTTGTATTTTTTTTTTTTTTTAAGGGCCAGCTTTAAAATTTTTTTTTTGTGACTGCCTGGAGGGGGGGGGGGGGGCGGTGCCCAGGCGCCCCCTATGGATGGGCCGCCACTGATAGAGCCAGAGCCAAGAGTTGGATGGGTGTAGTGGAAGCTGCTGAAGTCAGGTTCAGATGTCTCAGTTTATTACGTAAAAAAGGAATAATCCTAGATACTGAAATCCTGATTTTCTAGGACTAAATTAGTCATAGACTGATGAGGAGATAATTGACCCTGAGTGCATTACTCAGGTTCTGGGGACATAATAGCAGACGTCCACTCTGGCTGAGATGGAGAACCTTAGAGTAACTATCTGTGGCTCTTCAGAGGGTGGCACCCCTAAATCAATGGGTCTCTGAAACCGCGGCTGTGGTGACTAACATGCCCATATATCAATCATCAATAGATGGAAGTGCTGTGGATCAACTACAGGGAGACAGAGGAGAGATGGTGGGACTGAGTGAGAGAACTTGTTGTGAAGAAAACACCTCAGATTAAATACAGTCTTAAATGGATGCACCCGTATCTATACGGTACTTTACCGTTCCCTTCAGATCCTCGGTACTCACTCCTCAATTCATGTCTGACAGCTGGTGTTTTTCCCAAGGAATATATCTTACTCCAATGCCAGTCCCACCTGGGACTTTGCAGTCAAGGCACTCCAAAGGGATGTAAGGCTTGGTGAGTATCGCCAGTAGCTGTTACTTTCCTCTAGCAGATCCCGGTAGCTTCGTATGTAAGCTAGTGAAGCCAGCAGCCAGGTAGACACATAAAATCCACCTCCAGATCGGTGGGATTCCCTCGTGTGCTCGCCAACACTACAGGGGATGGAGTTGAGGCATCAGGGCGGTGATGATGTCAACGCGTTTTGCTGTGTGGTTGTGTAGCCTCGTCCGGACATCGGTGGATATCCAAGGGCTCCCTTTCCCTGTGATCTCCTTGTGATCATGTTAATGCAAATGTTTAACAGACATGATGATAAACTTCAGTTTTAATTTTCGTTCTGGGTGCAATGACTTCAAGGATGTTTTAGATCTTATATTGGCTCCAGATACATGTTAAGGCATTTTCTAACATTCTGTTCATAGAGCTATATATATAGGGTTAAAAAAATCATGTCCAACTACTGTCTGCTGGTTATACCTTTCCAGACAGATGGGCAGATATATAAGGGAGAGGGCAAGGTGAAGATAAAACATACATAAAACAAACAAAATACACTGCACACACTTACAGCCAGAAGTTCTATACGTAGGTATACATGGTCCAACAAGGAAACTAGTGTATATAACATCTACATTGGCCATATATGTGGTTATGTTGATGAGTGGAGCACTACTAGTATATGGAAACCCCTAATATTGGGAACTACTAAGGAGGCTACTATGAGAGGGAAGTTATTTTTCCAAAAAATCATGCAAATTGAGATCACTCATGCCTAAAGGCCTTAATTCTGAACTTAATTTGATACTACTACAGAAAGAAAAGTGGTGGATATACAGATTGAAATCACCCCTTGGCGACAGTTTCAGTGAATAGATGTCCCTAACCCGCATGCCTTCCAGGCTGCCTTTATGAAATTGGGCAAAATGTCATGCTAGGGGTTTGTCTGGGGTTTTTTTCACTGATTTCAGGCATATGTTCACCTATGCGTATCCTAAGCTGGCGTTTTGTTTTCTCTATATAGAACTTGTTACAGGGACAAGTCAACATATAGATGGCTTTGGTAGTAATCATCTATATGTTGACTTGTCCTTTATTTGGAAACTATGTTCACCCAATGCGTCATTAAATGTGTCAGTCCTATCCACATGGGAACATACCCTTTCTTCTCGGGTATTCGGATAACCAGGAAGTTCCCAGTATCTTGATGAACTCTGACCTGATCAGGGTATTTCCTAGGTTCTTAGCTCTTCTAGCTACCATCTTTGGGGCCGGGCCCACTATGTTTGCTAGACCTGGTGTATTGGTTAAAATACCCCAATATTTGTAAAGAATATCACTTACTGTGCTCCATTGGGTCACAAATTGGGTTATCACTCTTACCGAGTCCGGGTCAGCTACCCCTCCTTCCTGAGTTTTCTTTTTGAGGAGATCTTTTCTGTCGTACCGGGCTACTTTTTGTTTGAAATAAAGAAAAAGCCCGAAGGCTGGAGCTGTGCTAGAAGATTATTTTTTTGATGCAGAATAGTGATTGAATCAAGAAAAAGCTGCCAGCACCTTAAAGTCTAGTACCAAACTAAAATAGCAATAACAATCCAAAATAGATGCAGCGCTAATGTGAATATCACAAATGTTACGTGAAAAATAATCTTTCTGTGAAAAAAAATTATTCATATAAACTAGTGAAAGAATAAAAAACTATAACTGAAGCAAAATTCCAATATTATTGCAATCCAAGTTTGATAAAGGATAAAAAAAATAAAATCAAAAAATAAGTGTCATTTATTTTTCACCAAATATATGGTCAAATGAAAAGTGAAAACTAAGGCAGAGTCCCATTAAGGATTGAGTCCATACACTGGTAAGGGAAGAAAAAACACCAATCCGTGTAGAAAGATGAAAGAGTGCAGGGAAGAAACAACGTGCAATTTCCACAAGCAGTTGATTCAAAGGATGGCTTGCTTACCAGATGGCGATGACTGCAGCAGTCTCGCCCAGCATAGGGAAATCTGTCTCTCCAAGACCCAGGCAATTTCTGGAACAGCCGCAAAACTCTAATGGTATTCGGAAACAGAGAAAAGAAAACTTTCCATAGTACAGTATGTTTTGATTAGGAAAATGTTTAATTAAAAAAGGAATCGCACTTACAAAGTAGAAGCCAATCAACAGCAATAAATAAAAGGCAGCGAGGCCAACGGTGTCCTCGTTGGCTATCCTTCACTTCCTAGTAGGTATAATTTGCCACTTCCGGGCCAGATCTCCCTGGATCACAGCGCTTCCCCAGACTGTGCGCTCTGCTCCACCCAATACTGATCCCCGCTCAACGCAGATAACGGTCTTTCTATCCGAGTGTACCTGCAGTCCATACCAGTTCTGTTCCGATTCTCTCTCCCCACTCTCAGCCTACGTTTTGTTTGGCTCTCCTGCGTTGTCTATGCGAATAGCCTCTTTCACGGAAGCGTCTATAAAGGTCATTGCTTTGCTGTCTAAAGTCAGCTGGATTGGTACAATTCCTCTTAATGCGAAGGAATTGACCAATTGGGATACCATCCTTTAGCCACTTTGAAACATACATGTAGACAGGAAGCTGCCATCAATGCTAATCCATAAATCAAGAAAGGAAATCTCTTTTTGATTGAAGACAGGTGAGTCTAATGTTGCAGTCATTGTTATTTAGATCGCCAATAAACTTACGTAGGGACTACATATCCTCTCCATATCGCCAACACGTCATCGATGCACCTTAGCCACGTATGTACGTGTCCCAGGTACAACGGTGAGGTGTAAACAATCTCCTCCTCCTAGAGCCCCAGATGTAGACATGCATATGCCGGGGCCCATGGGGCTCCCATAGAGGTCCCCTCTTTTTGTTTATAGAATTTAGAGAGGAATTGGAAGAAGTTGTTTTCTAGGGCGAAGGACAACAATGGTGAATTTATTCTGGGGCCCACTTGCCGGATAATGTTTTTCAAGGAATGTCTCTACAACCCTAATCCCCCAATCATGAGGGATCAAGGTGTAGAGGGATTCCACATCCACTCCAACCAACCATACAGTATCTCACAAAAGTGAGTACACCCCTCACATTTTTGTAAATATTTTATTATATTTTTTCATGTGACAACACTGAAAAAATTTTTGTTATAGAAGCTGTACACTCACTACTTTACGTTGTAGCAGTGTAAATTTGCTGTCCCCTCAAAATAACTCCACACACAGCCATTAATGTCTAAATTGCTGGCAACAAAAGTGAGTACACCTCTAAGTGAAAATGTCCAAATTGGGCCCAAATAGCCATTTTTCCTCCCCGGTGTCATGTGACTTGTTAGTGTTACAAAGTCTCAGGTGTGAATGGGGAGCAGGTGTGTTAAATTTGGTGTTATCGCTCCCACTCTGTCATACTTGTCCCTGGAAGTTCAATATGACACCTCATGGCAAAGAACTCTCTGAGGATCTAAAAAAAAGATTTGTTGTTCTACATAAAGATGACCTAGGCTATAAGAAGATTGCCAAGACCCTAAAACTGAGCTGCAGCGCAGTTGGCAAGACCCTACAGTGGTTTAACGGGACAGGTTCCACTCAGAACAGGCCTCTCCATGGTCGACCAAAGAAGTTGAGTGCATGTGCTCAGCGTCATATCCAGAGGTTGTCTTTGGGAAATAAATGTATAAGTACTGCCAGCATTGCTGCAGAGATTGGAGGGGTGGGGGTCAGCCTGTCAGTGCTCAGACCATACGCTGCACACTGCATCAAATTGGTCTGCATGGCTGTCGTCCCAGAAGGAATCCTCTTCTAAAGATGATGCACAAGAAAGCCTGCAAACAGTTTGCTGAAGACAAGCAGACTAAGGGCATGAATTACTGGAACCATGTCCTGTGGTCTGATAAGACCAAGATAAACTTATTTGGTTCAGATGGTGTCAAGCATGTGTGGCGGCAACCAGGTGAGGAGTACAAAGACAAGTGTGTCTTGCCTACAGTCAAGCATGGTGGTGGGAGTGTCTAGGGCTGCATGAGTGCTGCCGGCAGTGGGGAGCTACAGTTCATTGAGGGAACCGTGAATGGCAACATGTACTGTGACATACTGAAGCAGAGCATGATCCCCTCCCATCGGAGACTGGGCCGTAGGGCAGTATTCCAACATAACGACCCCAAACACACATCCAAGACCACCACTACCTTACTAAAGAAGCTGAGGGTAAAGGTGATGGACTGGCCAAGCATGTCTCCAGACCTAACCCTATTAAGCATTTGCGGGGCATCCTCAAACGGAAGGTGGAGGAGCGCAAGGTCTCTTCCACTCCTCCATGACGACATCACGGAGCTGATGGATGTTAGAGGTCTCCAATAGCAACCTGTGAAGCTCTGGTGAACTCCATGCCCAAGAGGGTTAAGGCAGTGCTGGAAAATAATGGTGGCCACACAAAATATTGACACTTTGGGCCCATTTTGGACATTTTCACTTAGGGGTGTACTCACTTTTGTTGTCAGTGGTTTAGACATTAATGGTTGAGGTATTTTGAGGGGACAGCAAATTTATACTGTTACACAAGCTGTACACTCACTACTTTACATTGTAGGAAAGTGTAATTTCTTCAGTGTTGTCACATGAAAAGATATAATAAAATATTTACAAAAAATGTGAGGGGGTGTACTCACTTTTGCAAGATACTATACCTCCTCTTCTATGGTTAGATTTGAGATACTGGCTAAAACGTCTCTTGTATCCTTAACATACGAGGTAGTACCATCTAAAATCATGGTGCTGCAATAGCAGCCGCCAAGTGGGGAAACATAAAATCTGCTTAGCAAAGCAAAATATGCATGTTAGCTATGTCAGACGCACACACAGACAATTGACAAAACACAAAACGTCCGGAAGCCAAGTCAATTGACACAGGAGACACCTCCACGGCAATTGCTGTGTGTATTGTGTATCACAATGTGTCTAGGAGGTGCACCAATGCGTCGACCCCACGGAGGCTCGAGCTGAGGGTGATGGGATGGGGGGGAATATGAGGCCAGAGCCAAGAGTGGATATGGTTGTAGTGAAAGCTGCTGAAGTCAGGTGCAGATGTCCCAGTTCAATAAATAAAAAAGGAATAATCCTTGTCCGTTTCAGATACTGAAATCCTGATTTCCTAGGACTAAGTTAATCGTAGACTGATGAGGCGATAATTCACCCTGAGTGCATTACTCAGGTTCTGGAGACATACTCTCAGGTTCTCCATCTCAGCCAGAGTGGAGTGATATTAACTATCTGTGGCTCTTCAGAGGGTAGAACCCCTAAATCAATGGGTCTCTGAAGCCACGGCTGCGGTCATGCAATATATCAATCATCAATGGATGGAAGTGCTGTGGATCAACCAAAGGGACTTGCTGTGAAGAAAACATCTCAGATTAAATAGTCTTAAATTGATGCATCCCTATCTACATGGTACTTTACTGCTCCCCTTGGATCCTCAGTCCTCAATCTATGTCCGTCAGCTGGTGTTTTTCCCAAGAATATATCTTACTCCCATGCCATTCTCACCTGGGACTTTGCAGCCAAGGCACTCCAATGGGATGTAAGGCTTGGTGAGTATCGCCAGTAGCTGTCACTTTCCTCTAGCAGATCCTGGTAAGCTTTGCATGTAAGCTAGTCAAGCCTGCGGCCAGGTAGACACACAAAATCCCCCTCCAGATCAGTGAAATACCCTTGTGTGATCGCCAACACTACAGGGGATGGAGTTGTGGCATCAGGGCGGTGATGACTTCAACACGTTTTGCTGTGCGGTTGCGCAGCTTCGTCTGGACATCGGGTGGATATCTGAGGGCTCCCTTTCAATGTATTTTCAACTCTGATAGAGCCGCCCCAATTCAATTACTTTAAAGAGGCCTACTGTGTTATACCGTACTGTGATCATGTTAAAGGAAATGTTAAATGACTACAGCAGCTTCCACTACACACATTCACTCTCAGCTCGAGCCTCCAAGGGGTTGACACATTGGTGCACCTCCTAGACACACTGTGATAGCCAATAAACATGGCAATTGCCATGGAGGTGTCCCCTGTGTCAATTGACTTGGCATCCAGACTTTTTTTTTTGTATTTTGTCAATTGTCTATGGGAGCCCCATGGGACCCGGCTGTGGTTCGGGGAGTAGGAGATTGTTTAGACCTCACCGATGTACCTGGGCCATGTACATACGTGGCCCAGGTACATTGATGACGTGTTGGTAATATGAAGAGGAGATGTAGAGTCCCTACATAAGTTTATTGGTGATCTAAATAACAATGACCGCAACGTTAGACTCGCCTATGTCTCGATCAAAAAGAGATTTCCTTTCTTGATTTATGGATTAGCATTGACGGAAGCTCCCTGTCTACATGTACGTTTCAAAAAGAGACAGCGGCCAATACACTACTGAGATCAGATAGCTACCATCCAAAGTGGCTAAAGGATGGTATCCCAATTGGTCAATTCCTTCGTATTAAGAGGAATTGTACCAATCCAGCTGACTTTAAGCAGGAAAGCAATGACCTTTATAAACGCTGCTGTGAAAGAGGCTATTCGCATAGACAACTCAGGAGAGCCAGACAAAAAGTAACCCGGTATGACAGAAAAGATCTTCTCAAAAAGGAGGTGTAACTGACTCAGGCCTGGTAAGAGCGATAACCCATTTTGGGACCCAATGGAGCACAGTAAGAGAGATTCTCTACAAATTTTGGGGTATCCAAATCAATACGCCAGGTCTAGCAAACATAGTGGGCCCGGCCCGGCCCCAAAGATAGTAGCTAGAAAAGCTAAGAACCTAGGAAATACCCTGATCAGTTCAGTGTTTACCAAGATACCGGGAACTTCCTGGTTATCAGAATACCCAAGAAGCAAGGTTATGTTGCCATATGGACACTTCCAGGTATGTCCCCATGTAGATAGGACTGACACATTTAATGACGCACTGGGTGAACGAAGTTTCCAAATAAAGGACCTCATAAATTGTGCCACTACCAAAGTCATCTATATGTTGACTTGTCCCTGTAACATGTAACAACGCCTGGAAGGCATGCGGGTTACGGGCATCTATATAATGAAACTGTCGCCAAGAAGGGGTGATTTAAATCTGATCTTTACTTTCTAAATCTACAGAAAGTAAAGTGGTGGATAAACAGATTGAGATCACTCGTGCCTAAAGGCCTTAATACTGAACTTAATTTACGGGTTTTTTGAAAAAATAACTTCCCTCTCATTGCCCCCCATTGTAGCCTCTTTAGTAGTTCCCAATATTAGGGGTTTCCATATACTAGTAGTGCTCCACTCATCAACATAAACACATATATGATCAATGTAGATGTTATATACACTAGTTTCCTTGTTGGACTATGTATACCAACTTATAAAACAAAGTACACTGAACTCACTTAAAGCCATAAGTTGTATGTGCTTTTTATCTTCACTTTGCCCTCTACCTTATAGCTGCATCTGCCCATCTGTCTGGACAGGTATAACCAGCAGACAGTGGTTGGACATGATTTCTTTAATGAATATACCCTACATATAGCTCTATGAATGGAATGTTAGAACATGCCTTAACATGTCTCTGGAGCAATATAAGATCTAAAACATCCTTGAAGCCATTGCACCCAGAACCTGGAACGAAAATGAAATCTGAAGTTTATCATCATGACTGTTAAACATTTCCTTGATCACAGTACGGTATAACACAGTAGGCCCCTTTAAAGTAATTGAATAGGGGTGGCTCTATCTGACTTGAAGATACATTGAAAAGGAGCCCCCGGATATCCACCTGATGTCCAGACGAAGCTACGCAACTGCACAGCGAAAAGCATTGACAACATCACTGCCCTGACGCCACAACTCCATCCCCTGTAGTGTTGGCGAGCACACGAGGGGATCCCGCCAATCTGGAGGGGAATATTATGTGTCTACCTGGCCGCAGGTAACTAGCTTACATGCAAAGCTACCAGGATCTGCTAGAGGAAAGTGACAGCTACTGGCGATACTCACCAAGCCTTAAATCCCATTACAGTGCCTTGACTGCAAAGTCCAAGGTGGGACTGGCATGGGAGTATGATTATATTACTTGGGGAAAAACACCAGCTGATGGACATGGATTGAGGACTGAGAATCCAAGGGGAATGGTAAAGTACCATGTAGATACGGATGCATCCATTTGAAACTGTATTTAATCTGAGGTGTTTTCTTCACAACAAGTTCTCTCACTCACTCCCACAATCTCCCCTCTGTCTCCCTTTGGTTGATCTGCAGCACTTTCATCCATTGATGAATGAAACTGTGGCTACCGTGAAGATCACGCGCATATATCAGAGACCCATTGATTTAGGGGTGCCACCCTCTGAAGAGCCACAGATACATTCAGGTTCTCCGTCTCAGCCAGAGTGGATGTCTGATATTATGTCCCCAGAACCTGAGTAATGCACTCCGGGTCAATTATCTCCTCATCAGTCTATGACTAATTTAGTCCTAGGAAATCAGGATTTCAGTATCTACAACGGACGAGGATTATTCCTTTTTTACGTAATAAATTGGGACATCTGCACCTGACTTCAACAGCTTCCACTACACCCATCCATTCTTGGCTCTGGCCCCATATTCCCCTCCTCCCATCCCATCCCATCACCCTCAGCTCGAGCCTCCAAGGGGTTTACACATTGGTGCACCTTCTAAACACACTGTGATAGCCAATACACACGGCAATTGCCGTAGAGGTGTCCCCTGTGTCAATTGACTTGGCGTCCAGACGTTTTGTGTATTTTGTCATATTTTGCTAAGCAGATTTTATGTTTCCCCACTTGGCGACTGCTTTTGCAGCACCATGATTTGAGATGGTACTACCTTTGACTAATAAAATTCATACATTTTTTTATTTGGCGGTCCGCACTCTGTCATTTTGCAGCCTTCCTTCCTCTTTTTCCCATTCTTGGGGAAGAAGTATTTTATTCTATGTATGCTTTGAGGCTAGATGACAAACCCATATTGGTATGAGTAGACTGGACACACTGCTATGAATCATGCCTTTTCCTTTTTTGCTTTTTACTGTATGTCATATACAGCCAAGTATACAGAGTGCAGTGGTCAGGATTATGACCCATACAGCCCTGAGTACCAGTGCAGTGGGCAGGAACATGTCATATACAGGCTAGTGTACAAAGTGCAGTGGTAAGGAACATGTTATATGCAGTGCAGTGGGTAGATAAAGTAGCCTATTAGAACCATGTTGGTCCATATAATTCACTTTATATGTAGCAATATCAGTCTACATAAGATCACATATAAATACTGTCCCATCAAACAAATACAAGCTGTAATGTCACCAACAGCAAACAAGTTGCATGGTGCTCAGCAAGAAACAACATTTGTAAGAGCCAGCTAAAACCACTGTTGCCTACCTGGTCCAGCTGCGGTGTCACTCTGTTCCTCCATCTGACTCTGCTGCACACTATAGAGCACCAAGCTTCTTTCAAAACACCCACCAACTAGACCACCTCAATTGAGTACTTGTCCAAAGCTTGGTCTGTTCATAATGAACATGCTATACCTTAGGAAGGTACTCAATTGGGGAAGCCTTCTTTAAATCATTAATAAATCAGATCTGTCAGCAGGGATTTCTAGCCTAGCTGCTGTACCTGCGTCATTGATGGATGCTTTGGAGTGGTTTAGACTCCCCTATCCCTCCCCCCTTATCTATTATCAATATTATACAGGATTTAGCACCAACAGTTTTTGCAGCGCTTCTCTACACCCATGAATGGCAACACATTCTGTAGAGACAAGGTCAGTTTGTGACTCAATTTGCCATTTCAATTTTACTATTTTAGGCACCTTTCATACCTGGGTGTTTTTGGATCTCAGGCAGAATCATGGCAATTCTGCCATGATCACAAACACTTTGCAAAACTGACAAATAGCACCACACTTGTTCAGGGGCCATTCATTTTAAATGGCATCCAAATGCGAGTGCGGTTCTGCCACGATTGTCGCTCGTTAACATGTGCTGCAATTGTGGTAAACCCCGTGTTGCGGTAAACGTGTTACCCAAAAGAAGCTCCTGCTCCATTTTTAGCGACAAGTGGTTTGCCACAAATTCGTCACAAATTATCGTGGCAGAACCACACTGCTTTTTGGTGCCATTGAGCCCTGGTTCCCACTGATGCGGGGCAGGAAATGTTTTGATTCCTGTGCATTTCCCGAACTGCATAGCTTATCGCACTGTATTCATGCGTTCTGCGACGGGTGTGAAAAGTTAACACTTTCCCCCCTTCCTGCCCAGACCAATTTTCAGCTTTCAGCGCTGTTGAACTTTAAATGACACGGTCATGCAGCACTGTACCCAAACAACATTTTTATAATTTTGTTCCCACAAATAGAGCTTTTTTTGGTGGTATTTGATCACCACTGGGTTTTTTTTTTTTTTTTGCTAAACAAATAAAAAAAGACCGAAAATGTTGGGAAAAAAATTTTTTCTTTGTTTTTGTTATAAAATTTTGTAAATAACTAATTTTTCTCCTTCACTGATGGGCACTGATAGGCACTGGTGAGGTGGCACTGATGGGCATGGATGATGAGGCACTAATATGCAGCACTGATATGCAGCACTGATGGACATTGATAGGTGGCACCGATGGGCGGCACTGATAGATTGCTCTGATAGGCAGCACTGATGAGGAGGCACTGGCAGGCTTTATTGCTGGGCACTGATTGGCATCTACAATGGGCACTGATTTGGCAACCATGGTATCATGGGTGGGCATATCTGGTGGTCCTGGGTGGCATCCCTGGTGGCCCTGGGTGGGCATCCATGATCAGCATCCCTTGTGGTCCTACGTGGGCATCATCGGGGGGGCTGTACTGATAATCATTGTAGCCCCCCCTGTCAGGAGAGCCGTCGATAGGCTCTCCTTCTTTTTGCGTCTGTCAGACGTGAAGTGAGGAAAAGCCGATACACAGGTTTTCCTGTTTACACCATGATCAGCTGTGATTGGACACAGCTGATCACGTGGTAAGGAGCCTCCGTCAGAGGCTTTTTACCCAGATTGGAGATGCAGTGTGTCAGACTGACACATCACATCAATGATCACCACTCTGTGCGCCCCCGCGGGTGACGATTGCGGGTTATCCTGATCACATCATATGACATCCGATCAGGATAACACAACCACTTTGCGGACATCATATTGTTATATGGTGGGTGGGAGGTGGTAAAATTTGATCGCAAAATGCAGTGCGTTTGCCTAAAACCAGATCACATGGGTGTTTACAGTACAAACAAAAAAAACCTGCCTGCACCTTTTTCATGCGGATGCAGTGCGGTTTTTGAGCTGTTCAAAATGAATAGGCTCAAACCGCACCACACAGAAAAGCATGTGATTTGACAGGAATGCAGTGTGAACCCGGGCTGAAAATAAATAGTACCTGAACAGACGTGGTGCGATTTGTCATTTGTGCAGAGTGTTTTCGGATACTTGGCAGAATCACAGTGATTCTGCCCGAAATCACAAACGCTCAAGTGTGAACAGGACCTAAAAAGAAATTTTGTAACAAAGACCACAACTTCTAGATAGGTGTAGCACTCCACCTCCAGGGGTGGTGAGGAGTGACCCTAAGTAATGTGGCAGGCTAACCTCTCCATCTCAGGATCTGGTTTTTGGATTATAGTGGGGGAGAAAAAAAAGTAGGGTGACAGTCACTTTTTTTTTACCTTTTATTGATGAACTCTATTTCAGGACAGAGGGTTTAGGGGTGCAGAATACCCCAAAAAGCACAAAAAAAAAAACGTTATCCTGAAAGTAGCCGTAGAAAAGCTTTTTGATAATTGTTGGCTCTGTGAGAGCAAACAGACAGATATATGACCCTTTAAGAGCAGTGACATTTTTTTCCCCTTTTTTTGTAATAAATGTCTTCCTAATAAATCTGTCTCTGGGCCATTTATTAGCAATCAAAGATTTCTTGATTTATGGGTAATAAAAGCTCAATGCAATGTCCTGCAGCTCCTCTAACATACTTTTAAAGTGGTTGTAAAGCCTAAACATTTCTTACCTTAATGCATTCACTGCATCAAGGTAAAAAAATGTTTCAGCATGTACATCGTCCCGTCACCCCCCCCCCATTATTTATCTGCGCCAGCGACTCTCTTCTCTTCTCCTTGTTCTGACGGGCTTTGTTGGGAGCAGCAGGAGTCAGTGGCTCCCGCTGCTGTCAGTCAAATCCTGTGATGAGGGAGCGGGGGTGGAGCCGAGCCTCACTGTTTGTGTTTATGGGATGGAGCCTGCAGGTATGCCACAATGGGAAGTGGCTTCCTATGGTGGCACACCGAGAAAAGAAGGAGTCAGGAGCACTGGCGGGGGACCCGAAAAGAGGAGGATCAGGGCCGCTCTGTGCAATACCACTGCACAGAGCAGGTAAGTATAGCATGTTTGCATACATCGCATACCCAAGGTTGAGGCTAGGCCCAAGTAGAGAGAACCTCTAAACACACATCTTTTCTAGGAAAAAGTTCAGGAGGTAGGGAACACTCTGGAAAGGTGACGCAAATATTTATCATCTGTGAACCCATAACTCTGAGCAAGGACTTCAGGGGTTGGTTGGGTCAGATGCACATTCACACCTGAGTGTTTTCAGCTTGTAAAACGCTTTGAAAACACTCATCTCTAAAAAGTTCCAAAACGTCCAACAAGCAAAATCCTGTTCATTTAAATGGCCCCTGTTCACATCTGAGCGTTCTGTCACCTGAAGCAAAACACTTGAAGCTCAAAAGAGTACTTGAGCTTCTTTTTAGGCAGATTACAGGCGTTTTTCTGCTTTTTACATTGGGGACCTTTTGACCCGTACAAAAATGCCAGAAAAAGGCCCTGAAAATGATGATACACTCAGCTGTGAATGCAGCCTTAGACAGATTACTGGCGTTTTTCTGCTTTTTACATTGGTGACCTTTTGACCTATATAAAAATGCCTAATAAAACGTCAGAAAAATGCCTGAAAACGATACGCTCAGGTATGCAGCTTTAGTGATTGTCCTTCCAACTCAAGTTGCTGGAACCTCCTTCACAGCAAAGAGCAAAGTATATCAAGTATATGAAAAATATGTAAACGAGCCGAGGGGCGGAGCAGACATGCCTGCCTGAAGCTCTGCTCTCTGAGAGAACGATAAAGCCGAATAACAGCGGGTGTTCGCCAAACACCCAAGGGGTCTCGGTCCCGTTGTCGCTGGACAGAATATGGGTCCTAAAATCAACAAAACAGCACCGCCTCACAGCACAGCCAAAACGGCGCTGCAGCAGTCTGCCTCAGGTACCTCCAGCTGTGATGATATCAACTTAAAGGCATATACAGTCACACAGACTGATATGATTCTGAAGTACACTGTGAGTATTTGGAAGATTCACCTCAGAATGAAATTACCTCACCAGTTACACTGAAACAATTAGAAAAAATGCTTCAAAAAGCATTGAAAAGCACCTCTGACCATATTACTACTAACCTTACCAAGGAAATAAGAGAGCTGGGTCAGCGCTTATCCACACTTGAAACCATAGTAGATGACTTAGAAATTAACAATGTAGAAAACTATAATGAAATTGACAACCTTAAAGAGGAAAATGCAACATTACAGACAAGTTTGGAAGACTACTAAAATCGTGCTAGACGCTCTAATTTGCGTATTAGACGTATTCCTGAAACTGTAACTGACTTATAAGCTACAATGACAGCACTTTTTCAGGAGCTACAACGAGCCATCCCGATAGACCGTCTGGAAATGGACAGGGTTCACAGAGCCCTAACACCTAATAAATCTGATGGTCCACCCCACAATATCATTGCAAAGTTTAATTTCTACAGAACAAAAGAACAACTACTATCTGCAGCAAGGAATAAAGAAACTATTAACTTCCAAGGACATAATTACCAGCTTTTTGCAGACTTGTCTCAACTTACAATAAATAAAAGAAGGTCCTTAAAACCCGTATTACAACGCAATCAAATTACATATCAATGAGGATTCCCCTTTTCAGTGCGTTTTGCATTTCAAGGCTGTAAATTTACATGTCGTTCTGCTAACTCCAAACTACCCTTCAAGACATGCATCTGCTGAACTCAACACAGAATGAAGAAACCACTCGACAAAGACCAACATCATCTTCTCCAAATAAATCCTCTGCGTTGCCAAGGAGAAATGAGCACCAGAGCTCACATAAAAGGCGCTGATATTGATCGCCTGATCAAGCCCCTGGTGACTCTATTGACTGAAGGTTATTATATACTCATATTTCTCTCTCTTCTTGATGGATAAGTTCACCAATCCTTACTGTCTATTTCACATTTTGCATCTAATTAATTCTTATTATATTTAGACACACTCGGTTATGATAATGTGAAAATGAGCTATCTTTTCCATTTTCATAACTTCATATTTCTAGGATCCATTTTTCATCTATCTCTTGATTAATAAAACAGCTAAACAGTTTTATTATCTTTACATTTTTTTTTTTGTCATTTATCGCCTCAAGGAGATACTTTAATTGTCTTAACAAGTTCTTAATATAACATATTGTAACAACTGCTTTACTCCAGATCCAAGATAAATGGCTTAATGGTCAAAATGGATCAACTTTCAATATCCATGTTTCTTTTCCATTGTTTGTTCTCCAGTTCCTGCTAGAGCTAAAATATTCTAGTTACTTATGGAAACTTGCTAATAGTAGGCTTTGTTGTTCTTTCGGGAATGTTTCTTGCGCTCCCTTTTTCCTACTCTCGGTTAGTTCATTGATATAGTGGACATTCGACAGTGGCCAATGTACCCTTGGGGGGGAGTTTTTTACCCCCCCAACGGAAGTGTTATGAGATTATATATATTTTATTTACTACTCAAAATGAAGGATAATTTATGTTTTATTATTAAATCTTCTACCCTTTCCTTTTCTATCCTTCCCTATCCCCCCCCCCCTTCCGGAGGCAGGTCTATCTACACAATGTTTTGGAAAACATGATATCTTACCTCATGCATTCATAACCCTATGGCTCCAATAAATATACTATCCCTGAATGTTCAGGGCCTGAACATTCCACAAAAACTCACCAAAGTCTTTTGCCACTAGAAAAGCACATATATTGTGCCTTCAAGAAGCAAAATGTACTCACAGGTCTACACAGGCTCAGCTTCAACTAAACAGCGAGGCGTACTCATTGCATTTCACCGCAGTAACCCATACATTATTAAAGGAGATTAAAGACCCGGAAGGGCAAAATCTGATTCTAACAAGATATATACATGATACTGCCATAAAAGTAATTTCATATTATGCCCCCAACAAAAGTCCTACTTCGTTCCTATCTCACCTTTTACAGGTAATCGAATCACATAAAATAGGAAAGTTACTTTTATGTGGAGATTCCAATCTAACTCTTTCCCTTTCTAGACAAGTCACCTATATCTCAATCAAATGTTCCTAATGAATAAATAAAAGAAGCAGCGCTGTAAACCAAAATGTGATAAATAAATGTCACAATAGTGATAAATAATGCATAAAGTCCATAATGTGATCAATCAAATCAGTACAGTTCTAACAGTGACAATCTTCAAGGTGAAACGGATGAGGAACCCCAGCTTGGGTCTCTTCCAGAATTAATTGACAAATGAGACTGGATAACCTTCACCGCACCACTGTGATATGAGTAAAATACGCGCTTACCAACTGGCAAGCTTAAGAAAGCTTGTGACCTTAACCCGGTCGGGGCCTTTCTTGAGATGGAGACACCACTAAACCGCTCCTTAGACCGTGACTGGACCACTAGCCTCCATAAAAAGGAACCTGGATGCGGGAGATGCTAAACTCCTATCTAGGAGTTGTTCTCACAGATATTGCCCCAAAAAAGAAAGAGGAAGAGCAACATAGCGTAATCCTGGATGGATATTTATTTAAAAAATTAAAAGTACACTTACAATGTGTTGAGTATAAATAGACATAAGAAGCCGGCCGGCTACACACGAACACCCGTCCTACAGACGGTGAGTACGGCACGTCAGCACGTCAGCACGCCCAGGGCCTGTTTCCTCTCATTAGATATAAATAAGGCATTTGATTCCATTTGATGGTCCTATATGCACTATACTCTTAGTAAATGGGGATTCAGCCCCCATTTCTTACAATGGATCTCAGCACTTTACTGCAAACCTAAAGCGTACATTAAATACGCAGGTTACAAATCTGAAACATTCAACATACCCTGTTTCCCCGAAAATAAGCCCCACCCTAAAAAAAAGACCAGGTGTTATTTTTGGGGATGGCTGCAATATAAGCCCTACCCTGAAAATAAGCCCTAGGTAAAGTCGTAATAACATATAATTTGTTTTGTAAAAAGATTATATAATGTGCAGTGTGTCTCCTTTTTGTAACTTTATTGTGGAAAATACCTTATTTACAGCGCCATTGGGTGCTCACGCGTCTCATCGGAGAGCTTTTCCTCTCCCCCCAGCTAACGCCAGCAGCCCCTCCCTCTTCAGTGCTCAGAGTGGGGAAGAAGAGTCCCGGTGGGTCACGTGCTGTAAATAAGGTATTTTCCACAATAAAGTTACAAAAGGAGACACACTGCACCTACTGTAACATAATATTTTTACAATGGATTACATAATTACAATGTTTATTTTTGGGATTACAGAATGTCATAATGCTAACTCCTGAGCTGAGAGGGAGAGAAGACTGGGGACACAGGAACTTTTCTCTTTTAGAACATAGAGAGGGGTAAGCGACACAGCACAAGCACTGTGCAGTCTACCATGCTTTAAAAGATCAGGCTGTATATATATATTTTTTTTTAGGGTTACGACGACTTTAAGATCATCGTGATGACATGAACGTATTTGAATAAATGTAGATTATTCTACGTAGAGTAAATAAATAAGACATCCCCTGAAAATAAACCCTAGTGTGTTTTTTGTAGCCAAATTTAATATAAGACCAGGTCTTATTTTTGGGGAAATTTTTGGGAGGTTGTCACCACAAGATATGTTTATTTGCAGATGACATCCTTCTACTTTTATGTTCACCTCAAATTTCAACTCCTAACCGTATGAATATACTAAAAAACTATTCAATCATCTCAGGCTTTACGGTTAATACTCAAAAATCTACAGCACTGAACATCTCGTTAACCACTGCAGAAAAATTCTTCTTTACTAAAATTAACTACAAACTTGCTTTTAAATTGGTCATCTATACCCACTTCATAGGTTGGGAAAATAAATATAATAAAAATGGCCATACTTCCTAAATTCCTGTACCTTTTCAGAGTTCTTCCAATACACATCCTGGCCTATTTCCTTAAAATAATACAACAAACATTTATAAAATTTAGTTGAGGGAAACTCAAACCATGAATCTCTAGAGAAACCTTATTCCTTCCCAAAATCTATGGTGGCCTGGAATTTCCAAACACTTCATTATATTATAAAGCCGCTCAACTAGAGCAATTCATAAAATATCACTCCAAAACTGAGATTCCCCTGTGGGTTACCATCGAAGCAATAGATTATGACACTCTCTCCATACACAATATTTTATGGTTATGTCTCATAGATAAGACTAGATAAGGTTACATCCCATAGTAAAACTTTAAAAAACCCAATCACTAAAAAACCCAATCACTAAAACATTCTCTAGCTATCTGGGATAGACTCAAAATCTCTCATGGTCTGCAATCCAAACATTAATCCACTTCTATCTTTTCTCAAAAACCCAGCTTTCTATCCAGCATGGACTTATCCCAGATCTTTTACGGCTTGGTCCAAAGCAGGTATAACATGTTTACATCACATGATCCTAAATACAACAATCCATCCCTTCCTAGACTTATGCAAGTCTTTTGGGCTCCCCAATCAGAAATATTTCATTACCTTCAAATTAAGAACTTTTGTATTCCTTTCCTAAGCATTGACGACTCTGTAGATGATTTTACTAAGTTTCAAAATATATAAATGAAAGACCCTCATGCCAGAGGTCTCATATCAACAATACACTACACATTGCTTATTAAATCAGATGTTAAATTACCATTTTATGTGGTGAAATGGGAAAAAGATCTTGATCGAACTATAGATAAAACAGAATGGTCTGCAATCTGGTCCAATATCACATCTTTTTCTCCTAATGTGATAGATATTGAAACCACCTACAAGGTACTCTCACGCTGGTATTTGGTTCCTGCTACAATAGCTAAATTCGCACCTGATTACTCAGGTCTCTGCTTTCGCGGCTGTTCAGAACAAGGAACATATATACACATGTGGTGGAATTGTTCGATTATAAAAAAAAAACTGGAAAAAGGTTTTTTTACTTGCTTAAGAAATGTTTGAAATAACAATAATACCAAATCCAGAAATTGCCCTTTTGAATATAAAACCTGATTACATGACTCGTAAACAATTCAAGCTATTTATACAACTTATGACGGCCAGGAAACAGACAATAACTAAAGCATGGAAAACTCCCTTACTAAATATAGCAGAAACCAAGCACAGAATGAATCGATCATTGTTGCATGCAAAAATGGAAGCCCTAGATAAAGAAAATCTGAAAGGATATGAAGGTCTATGGAAAGATCACACATTGATTGACCATAGATCATACATTGTTTACCTATAAACTTTGACCACCAGGTATTCCAGTCATGGTAACTAACGTTTTTATATGCAACAATGATAAAACTATAAGAATAGATTATGCCTCCGGAAAATCCCCTATGCCCTCTGTCCCCCCCACCTTTCCTTACCCTTATTTTCTTTCTTTCTTTTTTCTTCTCTTCCTTATTTTTCTCTTATTATCATTTCATAAGGTACCTAACAGCAACAGGTGATATGCAACATATTTAAAATATCACACTCAGTAGTTTGATACATATACTTTATTCAAATGTTTAACACACATAAGAACTCAGACACAAATAGACCTAAGTTTCTTTAATTAACCGATTGCCGACCAGCCGCCATCATTATACCAGCCACCGTCATTATACATTATCGTAGCTATACATTGACTTGCGGGATCGGGATAGCAGGCACGCACGTGCTGCCGGAGGTGCCCGCACGCGCCCGCTGCACTGTGGGGGTGCCGATGCTCATGGCTGATGGTCGCGATGACCGCTGGCCACGAGCGATCATGGGCACGAGAAGCAGAACATACACAAATCCCTGTTCTGTGAGGAGTGACAGATCGTGAGTTCCTAATAGCTAGGAACCACGATCTGTCATTTCCTCTAGGTCAGTCCTATCCCCCTACAGTTAGAAACACACACAGGGAACACAGTTAACCCCTTGATCGCTCCCTAGTGTTAACTCCTTCCCTGCCAGTGACATTTTTACAGTAATCAGTGCATTTTTATAGCACTGATCGCTTTATATATGCCAATAGCCCCAAAAATGTGTCAAAAGTGTCCGACATAATGTCGCAGTCCCGATAAAAATCGCAGATCGCCGCCATTACTAGTAAAAAAAAAAAAATAATAATAAAAATGCTATAAATCTATCCCCTATCTTGTAGACACTATAACTTTTGTGCAAACAAATCAATATACGCTTATTGCGATTTTTTTTTTTTACCAAAAATATGCAGAAGAATACATATCAGCCTAAACTGAGAAAAATTTGCTTTTTAAAAAAAAATGGGGATATTTATTATAGCAAAAAGTACAAAATATTGTGTGTTTTTTTCAAAATTGTCGCTCTTTCTTTATTTATAGAACAAGAAATAAAAACCGCAGAGGCCATCAAATACCACCAAAAGAAAGCTCTATTTATGGGAAAAAAAAACATCAATTTTGTTTGGGTGGAGCGTCGTACGACCGCACAATTGTCAGTTAAAGCGGCGCAGTGCTGAATCGCAAAAAATGGCCCGATCGTTCAGCAGCCAAATCTTGCGGGGCTGAAGTGGTTAACTGATAATGATCCTCTAAATATTAATGTAAGCTAATATTGAAACAGTCTGAAAACTCTATCATTTTGATAAATAGGGAACTTATCTAACATTTATTTTACCATCTGTGTGGTCTATTAATACAATGCCGTAACCTGCTTCTTTATTTTACATGAAATACCTTTATTTTACTAATATACCTTTAATTGATAAATTATACTTGTTACTATATGTTGATCTTTCAATAAAAACCTTTGAACGAGAAAAATATGTAAACAATACTCAGGCTTGATACAGCTTAGCAACAAACTCACTAAATTTAATTAGGGACATAACATCAAAGGGCAGGGCCCTTTGACCTCATATTTATGTGTAAAACAGCAGATATACTGTAATTGCATTTCATAGAACCAGATAAAATAAGGTCGAACAAATGAATAGTTTTATGTTAACTTTAGCAAACCTGTGCCCTGCGTGGGAAGCTGTCCCTATTATGACAGCATACCAGCACAGACATTCCCCACTGTGACCACTGACGTCTCTCTGTACACCAAATGAGAGCTGGTTTTAATTGTCACAAATTTCCTAATCTGCGACCACATGCCCTGAGGGGTGCTTTGGGGCAGAGGGGGGCCCCCAAAGACCTTGTCCTCATGTTGACGGTGACAAGGGCCTCTTCCTCATAACCCTGGCTGGTGCTTGTGGGGTTCTGCGGGCGAGGGGCTTATCGGAATCTGGGGCCTCACCAGATCTTGCCCCCCCCCCCCCATGTGTTGATAAAATTTTTTTTAAATGTCCCCCAGTGTAGATCCATCGTTATTCATGGTGCCCACCGCCTCCGCCCGAGCCGAGGGGAAAAAAAAAGTTTTTAAGTAACTAAGGGGGCAGTGCCACCCGTTGACATCACCCAAAGGGCCTGGTATGGATTGGGGGGACCCCCATGCCATTTTTTTTCTTAATTTTTCATTGCCCGCAATTCTTTTTTTCACATTCAGCTGTTAGCGGGGGTTAGCTGATCACTAATGACCCATTGTTTGTTAAGGATTACGCATGTTTTCACTACTAAAGTACCGCATGACTTCCTAAACAAACTTTAGTAGCCTTTTTTTGTGATTGCCAAAAAACTTTTTGAAAAACGCTGAGCGGTATTTTACTGCTTTTTTTAAGGTACTCCATACCACTTTGTGAATGAAGCCCACTGCTTCTGGTCCCCAGCAGTGAACTGCGAACTGTTCCAGTCTGCCACTACTTGGGCTTATACTGCTTCAAGGTGGATTCACACTAGTCCAGTGCGAATTACAGCTCCGTTATGAAGTAAATCATTGCATAGCAATATTTTGTCAGGACAGATTCAGTTGAGTAATGACCTCTTTTGGACAATTGTGAAATACAGTTAACTATAGCATTATATGAAAAAAAAGCGCCTCTATTATGAATTACTACATGAAGGAAACCGGTAACTCTTTAAAAGAAAATATGCATATAATGGAATGTCACCTATCCTGCTTTAACATGCAGGTTCTTGTTGTGTATAATACAAATACAAAAAAGGAATGTTGGTCCGTACCATACAAAAACACGATATATAGAAGAACTAATGCCATATATACAGCATATGTTTACTGTGTCCAAACCCTTCTACCATAATACATTTTAAAGTGGTTGTAATGGATGTCATTTTTTTTAAAATAACAAACATGTTATACTTACCTGCTCTGTGTAATAGTTTTGTACACAGCAGTACCAATTCTCCTCTTCTGGGGTCCGCCGCTGGCACTCTTGGCTCTTCCTGCCTTCCAACTACCCCCTCTAACAAGTGGCTTTCTTAGCGGGGGTATTCATTCTGGGTTGATCCCGAACTGGACTGTGTATGTCTATTGACACACACATTGCAGCTTGGCCCCGACCCCCGCTCCCTTGTGAGTCCAGTGAGAAGGAAAGAGAGAGCAATGCCACTAGTCTTGGACATGGCTACTCCGGTGATCTCCACTTACTTCCGGGTTCTGTGCTGAGCAACCAGCCTGATGCATTCTGAACACAGGAAGTTGGCCATCCAACATGGGCACCATTCAGAGAATGTTTTGCATTTTTGAATGAATGCAAAGCATTCTCTGATTGGACAAGATGAAGGGCGTGAGGTTACTGCCTTGCTTCTCCACCATGTCTAATCAGAGAATGTTTTGCATTCATTCTGAAAATGGAAAGCATTCTCTGAATGGTGCCATGCTAAGCGGCTGCCCAGGGCCATCAGCTAGATATGGTATATATAAATAGTTACTTTGGTTCAAGCTTGACCAATGTAGCTATGCAAAAATATATCATAACTGGAATTTTCTTTTTTTAAGCACTACATCTCTCTCTGCTTCTCTTCAGTGCTGCACTTCACTCTCCACCCAACATTTTTGCAGTGTTGCATTCTCTTGTGGGAATTTTTTTTTTCTCTTTCTCCTTCCCTTCACTAAAACTGGAGAGTACATAATCTGCTGCAGCTGTGCATAGAAACCAATCAGCTTCCAGGTTTTTTTTTTTGTCAAAGCTTATTTGAACAAACTAAAATTTTAACCTAATTGATGACCATGCACAGCTGCACCAGATTTTGCACTCTCCAGTTTTACTTAATCAACCCCTGTGTCAGGGCAGACACAGATGCAAAGTTTCAGGGTACACACAGAGGCTGATTTAAAGCGGAGTTACACCCAAAAGTGGAACTTCTGCTTATGTTTCCTTTGGCAGCTTTCAGGTGACAGGTCCCCTTCCCCACTTCCGGAGACAGACCGCGACCCGATCTCACAGAAGTTCGGCCCCCCCCTCCTCCTTCCCCCCGCTGCCAGGCCAATTAGAAAGCGATGCACTGCCTGGTTCCCTTACCAGGAAGCGGCAGCACCCGGGAGTCGATCCAAAGATCGGCTGGGGTGCCGACATCGTGGACTCCCTGGGCAGGTAAGTGCCCTAATCTTAAAAGTACAGTATTTGTATCTGCTGACTTTTAATGTGGTTTTTTTTTTGGCTGGATCTCCTCTTTGGATAAGGCCCCTCTCACACTGAGGCACTTTTCAGGCTCTTTCTTGCTAAAAAAAAAGCGCCTGAAAACCTCACGAAAACCTATTTCCATTAAAATCAATGAATGCATTCACACTGGGGCATTGTGCTGGAAGGGCGGTGAAAAAAAAACGCCCCTCTCCATTGAAATTAATGGAAAGCTCTTCAAAAGTGCTCAGTGTTTTTCTGGCAGTTTAGAAGCGCCTCAGTGTGAAAGGAGCCTCATGGAAGTTTTACACTTTGTGTCATAATTGTCAGTTCCATTATTAATCTGGTGAAAAACAAAGTTGTGTTTACTTCATCTGCACATGCCTGGATAATTGAAATGAAGCCTCCTTTATGTGAACTTTTTCAGCTCCTTTTGTTAATCAGCTTCAAAGTGTTAGGATAGACACACTCTCTGGGCAGACACACACATTGCCAGGGCTAACAACCATACACACATTGTGGAGGCAGACACAAACACACAGTTTCTGAGCAGATACAGATATGGGGTCTCAAGGTACACAAACAACGTCAGGATAGACACACAAACACAGTGTCAAGACAAGCACACACATAGGAAGCCCAGGCAGACATAAACTTAGTGAGAGATAACAGACATACAACACAGTCACACACAGCATATGGCAAACGCACATTCAGGGTGCATAAATACTTTTTTTTAACTCCTTTTAATAATGCTGTGATAAACAATCTTAGAAGTGAGTGCTGGCTGCATATTGGCATTTCTATTTTTGCTTACATGAACAGTAATGCACTGATGTGCACATAAACCAAAAGAAATGAGGGACCATAGGGGACCTCCATATAAAGTAGTCTCCTAAGAGGACAAACTGTGGTACAGTAAAACCTTGGTTTGCGAGCATAATTCGTTCCAGAAACATGCTTGTAATCCAAAGCACTTGTATATCAAAGCATTTTTTTTTTACAGGGTATAAAAGAGAAGAGAGGCACCTCCTAAGTGTAGCAAGAAGTTGCTAAATGTTGTACCTTCATTAAATGTAACCATATTGCTACACTTAGAGGCTCCTCTCTTCTTTTTTATACTCCAGTTGTGACATGACGCTACTCTTATATCAAGACATCACTTGTATATCAAGCAGAGGCGGACTGACCATTCGGGCACTCGGGTACTGCCCGAGGGCCCCGTGCCACTAAGGGGCCCCATCAGGGTTGCCAGCCTCAATAAAACCAGGGACAGTATGTAAAAATTTTCTTTTTTTTAAATCCCAAGATTATAGCTGCCCCGCCTCTCCAGTATCTTTTCAGTGTGTGTATGCGTATTCTGTGTGTGTATACTGTGTGTATATTTTGTGTCTGTGTGTGTATACTGTATGTGTGTGTGTGTGTGTGTATACTGTGTGGCCCCATAATCTATTGCCCGGGGGCCCCATAATCTCCTATTGCCCGGAGGCCCCATGAGTTGTCAGTCCGCCCCTGATATCAAGGCAAATTGTATTAAAACATTTTGCTTGTCTTGCAAAACGCTCTCAAACCTAGGTTGACCATCACCTTTCACCTATTAACCTCTTGACGACTGCCGCCGTACGTCGGCAGAGCGGCACGGGCAGGCAAAAGGGCTTACATGTACGTCCTTGCCTGCCCGCGGGTGGGGGGTCCGATCGGACCCCCTCCCGGTGCCAGCGGCGATTGTATTCAGGTCAGGGGCGATCAAAGGTGAGGGGGAGGCCACTCATTCGTGGCCCCCCCCTCGCGATCGCTCCTGGCCAATGACAGACATCCTCGGCTTCTGTAATGTAAACAGAAGCGGAAGATGTGATGTCATCTCTCCTCGGCTCGGCAGTTTCCGTTCCGGCGCCGAGGAGAGAAGACTGTACTGTGAGTGCACCAAACACACACACACAGTAGAACATGCCAGGCACACATTACACCCCCCTTTACCCCCCGATCCCCCCCCGATCACCCCTCCCCCCCCCCCCCCCGTCACACTGACACCAAGCAGTTTTTTTTGTTTTTTTTTTATTACTGCATGGTGTCAGTTTGTGAGAGTTAGTGTGGTGGGACAGTTACTGTTAGCTCCCTTTAGGTCTAGGGTACCCCCCTAACCCCCCTAATAAAGTTTTAACCCCTTGATCACCCCCTGTCGCCAGTGTCGCTAAGCGATCATTTTTCTGATCGCTGTATTAGTGTCACTGGTGTCGCTAGTTAGGGACGTAAATATTTAGGTTCGCCGTCAGCATTTTATAGCGACAGGGACCCCCATATACTATCTAATAAATGTTTTAACCCCTTAATTGCCCCCTAGTTAACCCTTTCACCAGTGATCACCGTATAACTGTTACGGGTGACGCTGGTTAGTTCGTTTATTTTTCATAGTGTCAGGGCACCCGCCATTTATTACCGAATAAAGGTTTAGCCCCCTGATCGCCCGGCGGTGATATGCGTCGCCCCAGGCAGAGTCAGATTAGCGCCAGTACCGCTAACACCCACATACGCAGCATACGCCTCCCTTAGTGGTATAGTATCTGAACAGATCAATATCTGATCCGATCAGATCTATACTAGCGTCCCCAGCAGTTTAGGGTTCCCAAAAACGCAGTGTTAGCAGGATCAGCCCAGATACCTGCTAGCACCTGCGTTTTGCCCCTCCGCCCGGCCCAGCCCAGCCCACCTAAGTGCAGTATCGATTGATCACTGTCACTTACAAAACACTAAACGCATAATTGCAGCGTTCGCAGAGTCAGGCCTGATCCCTGCGATAGCTAACAGTTTTTTTTGGTAGCATTTTGGTGAACTGGCAAGCACCAGCCCCAGGCAGCGTCAGGTTAGCGCCAGTACCGCTAACACCCACGCACGCACCGTACACCTCCCTTAGTGGTATAGTATCTGATCGGATCAATATCTGATCCGATCAGATCTATACTAGCGTCCCCAGCAGTTTAGGGTTCCCAAAAACGCAGTGTTAGTGGGATCAGCCCAGATACCTGCTAGCACCTGCTTTTTGCCCCTCCGCCCAGCCCAGCCCACCCAAGTGCAGTATCGATCGATCACTGTCACTTACAAAACACTAAACGCATAACTGCAGCGTTCGCAGAGTCAGGCCTGATCCCTGCGATCGCTAACAGTTTTTTTGGTAGCGTTTTGGTGAACTGGCAAGCGCCAGCGGCCTAGTACACCCCGGTCATAGTCAAACCAGCACTGCAGTAACACTTGGTGACGTGGCGAGTCCCATAAGTGCAGTTCAAGCTGGTGAGGTGGCAAGCACAAGTAGTGTCCTGCTGCCACCAAGAAGAAGACAAACAGGCCCGTCGTGCCCATAATGCCCTTCCTGCTGCATTCGCCAATCCTAATTGGGAACCCACCACTTATGCAGCGCCCGTACTTCCCCCATTCACATCCCCAACCAAATGCAGTCGGCTGCATGAGAGGCATTTTTATGTTCTCCCGAGTACCCCTTCCCAACGAACCCCCCCAAAAAAGATGTAGCAAGCGTGGATATAGGCGTGACACCCGCTATTATTGTCCCTCCTGTCCTGACAATCCTGGTCTTTGCATTGGTGAATGTTTTGAACGCTACCATTCACTAGTTGAGTATTAGCGTACAGCATTGCACAGACTAGGCACACTTTCACAGGGTCTCCCAAGATGCCATCGCATTTTGAGAGACCCGAACCTGGAACCGGTTACAGTTATAAAAGTTAGTTACAAAAAAGTGTAAAAAAAAAAAAATTATATATATATAAAATTTTAAAAAATGGTTGTCGTTTTATTGTTCTCTCTCTATTGTTCTGCTCTTTTTTACTGTATTCTATTCTGCAATGTTTTATTGTTATTATGTTTTATCATGTTTGCTTTTCAGGTATGCAATTTTTTATACTTTACAGTTTACTCTATTTTATTGTTAACCATTTTTTTGTCTTCAGGTACGCCATTCACGACTTTGAGTGGTTATACCAGAATGATGCCTGCAGGTTTAGGTATCATCTTGGTATCATTCTTTTCAGCCAGCGGTCGGCTTTCATGTAAAAGCAATCCTAGCGGCTAATTAGCCTCTAGACTGCTTTTACAAGCCGTGGGAGGGAATGCCCCCCCCCCACTGTCTTCCGTGTTTTTCTCTGGCTCTCCTGTCTCAACAGGGAACCTGAGAATGCAGCCGGTGATTCAACTAGCTGACCATAGAGCTGATCAGAGACCAGAGTGGCTCCAAACATCTCTATGGCCTAAGAAACTGGAAGCTACGAGCATTTCATGACTTAGATTTCGCCAGATGTAAACAGCGCCATTGGGAAATTGGGGAAGCATTTTATCACACCAATCTTGGTGTGGTCAGATGCTTTGAGGGCAGAGGAGAGATCTAGGGTCTAATAGACCCCAATTTTTTCAAAAAAGAGTACCTGTCACTACCTATTGCTATCATAGGGGATATTTACATTTCCTGAGATAACAATAAAAATGATTAAAAAAAAAAAAAATGAATGGAACAGTTTAAAAATAAGATAAAAAAGCAAAAAAATAATAAAGCAAAAAAATAATAAAGCAAAAAAAAAAAAAAAAAGCACCCCTGTCACCCCCTGCTCTCGTGCTAAGGCGAACGCAAGCGGTGGTCTGTCGTCAAGCGTAAACAGCAATTTCACCATGCATGTGAGGTATCACCGCGAAGGTCAGATCGAGGGCAGTAATTTTAGCAGTAGACCTCCTCTGTAAATCTAAAGTGGTAACCTGTAAAGGCTTTTAAAAATGTATTCATTTTGTTGCCACTGCACGTTTGTGCGCAATTGTAAAGCATGTCATGTTTGGTATCCATGTACTCGGCCTAAGATCATCTTTTTTATTTCATCAAACATTTGGGCAATATAGTGTGTTTTAGTGCATTAAAATTTTAAAAAGTGTGTTTTTTCCCCAAAAAATGCGTTTGAAAAATCGCTGCGCAAATACTGTGTGAAAAAAAAAAAATGAAACACCCACCATTTTAATCTGTAGGGCATTTGCTTTAAAAAAAAATATATAATGTTTGGGGGTTCAAAGTAATTTTCTTGCAAAAAAAAATAATTTTTTCATGTAAACAAAAAGCGTCAGAAAGGGCTTTGAGTGGGTGATGTGTGACATAAGCTTCTAAATGTTGTGCATAAAATGCCAGGACAGTTCAACCCCCCCCCAAATGACCCCATTTTGGAAAGTAGACACCCCAAGCTATTTGCTGAGAGTCATGTCGAGTCCATGGAATATTTTATATTGTGACACAAATTTTTTTTTTTTTTGCACAAAGTTGTCACTAAATGATATATTGCTCAAACATGCCATGGGAATATGTGAAATTACACCCCAAAATACATTCTGCTGCTTCTCCTGAGTATGGGGATGCCACATGTGTGAAACTTTTTGGGAGCCTAGCCGCGTACGGGACCCCGAAAACCAAGCACCGCCTTCAGGCTTTCTAAGGGCGTACATTTTTGATTTAATTCTTCACTGCCTATCACAGTTTCGGAGGCCATGGAATGCCCAGGTGGCACAAAACCCCCCCAAATGACCCCATTTTGGAAAGTAGACACCCCAAGCTATTTGCTGAGAGGTATAGGGAGTATTTTGCAGACCTCACTTTTTGTCACAAAGTTTTGAAAATTGAAAAAAGAAAAAAAAAATGTTTTTTTCTTGTCTTTGTTCATTTTCAAAAACAAATGAGAGCTGCAAAATACTGGCTGTCTGGCTGTCTGTGTAGCTTCTCCATCCTAAGGCCCCTTCACACATGCAGACCGTTCATTTCATCAGTTCAGTCACGTTTATTCAAAGAAAAAAGGATGAAGTTTACATCTGAAAGCTAGTCTTTAACTACTTGAGTCCCGGAGCCATTTTTCATGCAAAAACTGACCATTTGTCCATTTACATCATTTTTTTTTTTTTTTTTGTCCAATCCGTTTTTTTAACGGAAGAAAAATAGGTCTTTAATCTGTTCCAAAAAAAACGGATGTTGACAGAAGCAGATTTAAATGGATGATCGTGCGTTTATATACGTTTTTCCAAAGAGATGTCCATTTTCCATCCGTCAACCGATGTATGAAAAACTGACAAGTGATCCGCATGTGTAAAAGGGGCCTAACGCTGTGGAACCAACACAATACAAATTACAGGCTGTGCAATGCAGGATGTATCCTTAGGTCTTTATGTGATTTCCTTGCAGTGTGTGTTTGGTTGTGTGACTGCTAGCCCAGGCTGTTGTAAAATTTGGGAAGATGACAAAGTAGTCATTTTTCATTTTATTAGGTGAAAGGTGGTGATCATATATGTATTTTTAGTATAATTTTTTTCATTTGTTATCTTTCAATAAAGTTACCAGTTTTTAACCACTTCTCGCCTGGCCTATAGCAGAATAACAGCCAGGAAGTGGTTCAGTTCTCCTGATTGGGTGTCATATGACGTCCAACAGGATAAGCCGTGATCCCGCACAGCTTGTCGATCGGTGGTGTGGTGTGTCTCTCTGACACACCGCATCTCCGATCGTGGTAAAGAGCCTCTGACAGAGGCTCTTTGGTCACAGCTGATCACATGGTAAACACAGCTGATCAGAGCGTGAACCAGGAAGTGCCAGTAATTGGCTTTCCTCGGTTTGCGCTGACGGGGAGAGCCGATCGGCGGCTCTCCTGTCAGAGGAGGAGTATGCACTAATAATCAGCACATTGGCATTGTGGTGGGCACCTCTGATGGGGGCTGCACTGATTATCAATGAGTGCCCACCCAAATCCCAATGAGAGCCCACCCAAATCTCCAATCAATGCCCATCAAAGTGATAATCAGTGCCCATTAGTAACGCCCGTGCCCTTCACAGATGCCAGTCAGTGCCCATCAGTAATGCCTGTCATCTCCTCATCAGTGCTGCCTATCAGTGCCCATGAGTGCCGCCCATCAGTGCCACCTATTAGTGCCCATCAGTGCCGCCTATCGGTGCCCATCAGTGCCGCCCATCAATTCTACATATTAGTGCCTCCTCATCAGTGCCCATCAGTGCCGCCTCATCAGTGTACATTAGTGCAACCTCATCAGTGCCCGTCAGTGAAGGAGAAAGCTAAATTTTATAACAGAAACAAAGAAACTTTTTTTTTTTTTCATTTCAGTCTTTTTTAGTTTGTTTATCAAAAAACAAAAACCCCGGTGGTGATCAAATACCACCAAAAGAACGCTTTATTTGTGGGAAGAAAATTATAAAAATTTTGTTTGGGTACAGTGTTGTATGACCACGCAATTGTCATTCAAAGCGTGACAGCGCTGAAAGCTGAAAATTGTCCTGGGCAGGAAGGGAGAAAGTGCCCAGTATGGAAGTGGTTAAAGTAATACCGCAGTTTGTCCTCTTGTGAGATTACTTTATATGGAAGTCCCCTTTGGCCCCCCTTTCTTTTGGTTTCTGCTGGCTACTTGAGTCTCTGAGGACACCACCAATAACTATAAGGTGAGTTGGTGCCACTTTAGGTCATTTTGAAAAAGGGCAGAGAATTGATCTAACTCCCATATTTTTTAGTAGTGTTTGATTAAATTGATGTGCACATGCCAGAGAATTCCCTGCAGTATGTAAGCAATTTGGTGATCTGGGATCTATCCAATTACATTCACTTGGTAGGAGCACAGAATGCTCATTCCACTGCTGATGTCATTGGTTAGATTGTTCATTTTTCACCCATTCACCCAATGAAATTGCAGCTCCTTCAACCGTCATCGTTGCAAAAGACATCAGCCAAAGCCATACTGATATTTCTTTCTTCAATTGTTTTCAATATGTTGATTTGTTTGCTACTTAATATTTGCATGATCTTTGAATTGCATCTTGCTCTACACTACCCTAGGAAGTGTAAATTTAGATGTCATAGACATCACAGTCCTACAGTGCAGTAGAAAGCTGCTCGGCTCCAATGCAGGGATTTGTAGTAGATACATTGCAGAAGATATAAAATAACTTATTTCAGGTTACAGAGCTGACTCCGAACCACAAAACTTTGAAATTACAGCACTATGCTCCAGACCAGCCAGCATAGATTTATATCATATAAAATTCATATGATGGTGTAAATCAGACTTTAGGCTGGTGCCATATAATTTCTTCTGCAGTTCCAGGAAACAGAATCTGTTTATGACCAATACAAATCTGACAGTACAGGTATAAAAAGGGTACAGAACACACTGCTAAAAAAAAAAAAAGCAAAACAAAACATGCAGAGATATACAGGTAGTGTTATTGTGTAACCTACAGGATGGCAAATAAATAATTAGATTGGAACTTCTAAAGCAGTCTTGTAGGAGAAGGATCCTATATTCTGTAGACAAGGGTAATTATAATAGAAATGCGAGGCCTTACAAAATGGATATGCTTTTTTATTTTCTCTGCAGAAATGTTGGCTCCAAGATCAAAGTTATTACAATATTCAATGGCTACTGTGGGTGGATGAGTCACAATAGTCACTTATAATGTAACAAAGCTTTCTTTTACGCTGAGCGACCAGGCTTATCAGTGCACTAATGTGTAAAAGTAAAAGTGTTCCAGTGCTCCTGGAAATTAGCTGTAGATGGACAACCCATTATTAAACTGTAACAAGAAAATAAAAGGCTATTTCATAATTATACGTGAAGCTAAACAAAAATCAAGGCATGATGTGTATTCAGTAAAAAAGGTAAGTAGGAAGAAGAGGTGAAACATTTCTAATATGTTATACATATGCAAGGCTGAAGCCATTAAAGTGTTTGTTAACCCAAAAATAAATAAAAAATGGATCCTGCTCCTTTAATGCATGTTATATGACACAGTGCTTGTCCTGTGTCATTTGGCGCACTGGCTGATCCTGACAGTTCTCCCCACCTCTCTGTAAACTGATCACGGTGTATCATGACTGCTGAGACCAGACCTGCCTCTGTCATCAGCTGCCTGCTATCTGCTCTCCTCTCTGCTCCTGTGTCCTCCTCCCCTCTCCCCTCTGTCTGTGTGTGAGCCACCCCTCCCCCCTCCTGCTGCTCTCATAACACTAACCTGTATACACCATCAGCACTGCCTCCTATTGCAGTGTCCCTGTCTGTGAATGATTTATAAAAAAAAATGCTGTAAATACCCAATTTAAGAGCTGAGATTGCGATCACATGACCAGCCAGCTCTCTCCTTCCCTCCTCCTCCCCTCCAGACTGACATCAGAGGAATCTCAGCCCCGCCCACTGCATCTCTTAGAGGGGGAAAGGAGAAAGCTGGCTGGTCATGCGATCACGAACTCTGCAGTGAAATGAGGTTTTTGCACCATTTATTTTTTATAAATCACACACAGAGGGGGATACTACAATAGGTGACAGTGCTGATGGTGTATACAGGTTAGAGTGGATTAACAACCACTTTAATAGATCATAAACCCAGTAGTCTTTATCAATCTGTTGACTGAATGCAATCATTCAGTTTAAGAAAGAAAAGTGTTAATCTTTTATTATGTAAAAACAAAATCTAAAGATGTTTTCTTTTTAAATAAAACAGTTTCTTTATAGATCAACCATCCATATAGTGCTGTTTATGCTTGGAAGATACTTGTTTAATTTAAAAGAATTATATATCAAATGATCAAATCATTACATGTGTAGGCAGCCCACCAGTATGACATAGATCCTTCTATGCATGTCCTTGCTCTTGTCCTTCCATATACACAACAAAAAGAGTACACCATCATGTTCAGACTGCAGAGAAAAGGAAGCAGCACTGGTCATAGGGAACAGCAGTGGCATCACTAGGGTGTGGCTATAGATGCTGGAGCCCGAATCTGGGGCCCATAGCCCCGAGTCCAGGGCCAGCCCTACTGTGAGAGTGTCGCCGGCTGCCTGACACTGTGCTGTCCCACACAGCCGCGACACTCTCAATGAGTCTGCACTCAGTGCTTCAGAGCCAGGAGATCAGTATGTGTGAGTGAGTCTCCTCCCTTGCTCCACCCGTATCA
The DNA here is from genome assembly GCF_042186555.1 of Aquarana catesbeiana. Classification (NCBI taxonomy): domain Eukaryota; kingdom Metazoa; phylum Chordata; class Amphibia; order Anura; family Ranidae; genus Aquarana; species Aquarana catesbeiana. The sequence continues at coordinate 562,518,064 of NC_133325.1, forward strand.
TAGAGTCTGGAGGAACTTTCTCACACAATCTCCTGAGCAGGTGAGTGCAGACCATGGGGAGAGGGGAAACTGAACTAGCCAGCCTCTCTGTATATACACTAGCCCCTCTGTATACACCAGCCTCTCTGTATTTACCCCAGCCTCTCTGTATACACCATCCTCTCTGTATACCCAGCCTCTCTGTATATATACCGTCCTAACACTCTCACGAGCGTGATGACGTCACCGCTATTTCCTGCCCTGACGTCATTATTTTTTTAAGTTGCTGTGTACAATGTTGTGAGTGCTGCTGTGATATAATTAATTATTACATTTATTAATTTATTAATTCACATATACACTAAGCACAATATATGTCTTCTTTTTATCTATTGTATATTATTAATTAAATATATCTGTTTGCTCTCCTACTTTATATTGCTTAATTTGATTTTGAGTCTTTGACCTTCTCAGGTCAGATGCTTTTTACCTGTTAATTACCTGACTTCACTTTCTGTCTTCTTGCATTTGTGGGGCTGGGGCCCAAAGTTCTTTATACTTGGACATGGGCTGAAATTTGCACATGAATTTCTACAAGTTTGTGCTATTATGTGCACTGGATGCTTGATGTGATCAAAGGAAAGGTATGTGTATGCTGCTTCGAAGGGCTAAAACAAGCAAACACATTGCTTAGTTTTAAGATAAATGTAAACTGATTTAAATTTAACTGACTCTTTCAGTAATGCCGCGTACACACGAGCGGACTTTACGGCGGACTTTGCCCGGCGGACTGGATTTCGTCGGACAATTCGATGTGTGTGGGCTCCAGCGGACTTTGTTTTCTCAAAAGTTGGACGGACTTATGCCGCGTACACACGGTCGGACTTTACGGCGGACTTTGCCCGGCGGATTTTTCGACGTACTTTCCGACGGACTTTGTGAATGAACGGACTTGCCTACACACAATCCACCAAAGTCCGTCGAATTCGTACGTGATGACGTACGACCGGACTAAAACAAGGAAGTTCATAGCCAGTAGCCAATAGCTGCCCTAGCGTGCCTTTTTGTCCGTCGAACTAGCATACAGACGAGCGGACTTTTCGACCGGACTCGATTTCAACGGATAAATTTTAAACAAGTTTAAAATCTAAGTCCGTCCAACTTTTGAGAAAACAAAGTCCGCTGGAGCCCACACACATCGAATTGTCCGACGAAATCCAGTCCGCCGGGCAAAGTCCGCCGTAAAGTCCGCTCGTGTGTACGCGTCATTAGATTTTAAACTTGTTTAAAATTTATCCGTTGAAATCGAGTCCGGTCGAAAAGTCCGCTCGTCTGTATGCTAGTTCGACGGACAAAAAGGCACGCTAGGGCAGCTATTGGCTACTGGCTATGAACTTCCTTGTTTTAGTCCGGTCGTACGTCATCACGTACGAATTCGACGGACTTTGGTGGATTGTGTGTAGGCAAGTCCGTTCATTCACAAAGTCCGTCGGAAAGTACGTCGAAAAATCCGCCGGGCAAAGTCCGCCGTAAAGTCCGACCGTGTGTACGCGGCATAAGTACCCAGAGCTATAAGCCCAGCCCAAGGGGGGGTGCATTTCAAACCTCTGCAGAAAAACCACCTCTTTGAGCAAGAGCCAGCAAGAGTCCCACTGAGTAGCATACTGGCAGGGAGTAGTGTGACGACAAAGAAGTTTGTGTGTGTGGTGAGAATCGTGAGTCATAATGAACACCGTGCCACCCTCATTTTCCCCAAAATGCTCAAGTCGGTCACAGGGATGGTCTGATTTAAATTTCAGCCAGATAAGATGACACATTTTGATCAGTCATTGCTCAGCTTAAATAACCTTTGAATAGACCTGCCAAGAAGGAATTAATTTGTTTCATAAACCTCTCTTACCAGCCTCCTCAAAAGGCACCTAATGCAGCCCTGTTGTAATTAGCCAGTTTGTAAAACAGTCTGGGGAATGGTTTGCGCAAATACACATTCTGAGTCTATTTTTTATTCTAACCGCTTAAGGACTGCCCCATGTACATATACTGTGGCAGGGCGGCCCTTAAGCGCAAAATCACGTACCTGCGCGTGATTCCTCTCTTCAGCTCTGGGGCGCATGTGCACGCTGCCGGAGCGCCGCTGTGATTGGGCACAGCGGGAGCCAATTAGTGAGCCATCGTGGCCGCTGGGACTGATTGTTCACAGGAGAGGCAGAATGGCGGTCTGCCTATGTAAACAAGGCAGACCGGCGTTCTGTGAGGGAGGAGGATGGAGATCTTGTGTTTCAGCTAAGTATAAACACGGATCTCTGTTTTCCCCCAGTCACAGCATTCCCCCCACAGTTATAAAACACTCTCTAGAGCATTTTTTTTAGCACTGATCACTGTATTGGTGTCACTGGTCCCCAAAAAGTATCACTTAGTTCAGATTTCGCAGTCCTGCAAAAAATCACTGATCACCGCCATTACTAGTAAAAACAATTTAAAAAAAAGCCATAAATCTATCCCATAGTTTGTAGACGTTATAACTTTCGCACAAACCAATCAATATACACTTATTGGGATTTTTTTTTTTTTTTTTACCAAAAACATGTAGCAGAATACATATTGGCCTAAATGGATGAAGAAATTAAAATTTTTTACATAAAATATTGATCAAATTACCACCAAAAAAAGCTCTATTTGTGTTGGAAAAAATGACATCAATTTTATTTGGGTACAGTGTCGCACCAACGAGCAATTGTCAGTTAAAATAACGCAGTGCAGTATCGCAAAACAATGGTCTGGTCAGGAGGGGGTAAAACCTTCCGGAGCTGAAGTGGTTAACTACCAGAGCGAAGCAATTTTCATATTCCAGATTTCTTATTGTGATGGACTCACCTTTATAAAAAGTGTTTACACAGATAAATGGGACGATGACAATTTATTAGACACTAAACGTGCCTATAATACAAGGTCCAGAAAGCAGGTGGGATACATTCACTCTCCTACGGAACAGGCGATACTCCTGAAAACCCTTTAACTTATGATGTGAATCAACATGTAAGTTCTGTGATATACCTTCAGTGATTTTCTGCAGCAGATGCTCAATATATTCTTCATAATATTTATAATATATTTGGTGTCTTACAAATGCAAATTTTATTCTGTGCAACAGGGGCGTAACTAGTTTTCAGAGCCCCGTGCAAGAAATGATGATGGGCCCACCTGACCCCCGGGCTTCCAATTATAAGGAGGTGTCCATGGATATCCTCCCAGAACTCTGCCTTCCGTATGCCCCCTGGGATGTGCATCCAGCGCAAACACGGCGGCCCTTTACCATGTGATTAGCTGATCACATTTAGACAGACTTGCTGGGTATCGGCGGCCCTTTCCTCCCACGGAGTGTCTCTGTAAGGAAAGGAGAGGCGTTACTGACAAGAATGTCAGTAAATTGTTTACACTGATAATTAGTGCCATGATAATCAGTGCCGCCTATCAGTGCTCATAAAGGCCACCTATTAATGTCCATCAATGCTGCCTATCATTCCCCATCAATGTCGCCCATCAGTGCTGCATTTCAGTGCAGTGAACGCTGTAGAGCAGACAGCATTGAGTCTGTGTGCCAGTTTACATAGCCTATTTTGGCACCATGTACTGTCACAAGGTGTGCGTGCACATGCACAGGCACACCTGCAGCTTTCTCCTAACAGGAATTGAAGGTTCCGGATGTCTTCTGCAGCTACCATCTTGGTTGCTGGCATGCCCCTCCTGACAGGTAGGCAGCACTGATAGGTGGAATTGATGGACACTGATAGGCACTGTCTGCTCTACAGCGTTCCTCGTGTTTCCCTGCTTTACCAGTATCTGATATCCATTCCTGTTGTGACCCGGCTTGTTCCTGATGTTCCTGCATCCGACCCCGGCTTGTCCGTCACTCTGCACCTGCCTACTCCTTCTGCTACTTCACTGCCAGCCCGTTGCCGATCCTGACACTGCTCCAGCCTCTGCATCAGTTCCTGACTTGCCCGCCTGTGTATGATCTGGCCTGCCTTCTCTCCAGCCCTTTGGGAGCATCCATCCGACTAGCTGCATCTGCTCCTCAGCCTGTGGTGTTCCAGGAGCAGTCTGTTCCAGCTTCCTGCATACCGCTGTTCCTGGACTTCTACTGTGTCGGTGTTCCTCCACAGTCCCACTAGGAGCTCCAGTCCAGCTCTGCTGTCAGCAATTCTGCCAGGCACTCGTGCGACTCTGCACTCCCGCACCTCCTGTCTGTTCTATCAGGGGCCTTGAGTCAGAGCTGTAAGGGAGGCCGTCCTCTGCATATCAGGCTCTACCACCAGGTACGTGACACTACCAGTGCCCAGAGCTGCCTATCAGTGCCCATAAATGCTGCCTATCAGCGTCCATCAGTGCCACTTAGTGCTGTTTATCAGTGCTCAATGCCCATCAATTCCGACTAGCAGTACCGCCTATCAGTGGTCATCAATGCCTATCATTGCCACCTATCAGAGCCTATCAATGCTGCCTATCAGTGCTCATCAAGGCTGCATATCAGTGCAAACTATGAGTGCTGCCTATTAGGACTCATTAATGCCCATCAGTGCGCCTATCAGTGACACCTATCAGTGCTCATCAATGCCATCTATCAGGGCCCATCAGTACAGCCTATGAGTGTTCATTAATGTCAGTGACACCTATCATTGCTCATCAATGCTGCCTATCAGTGCTCATCAATACCCATCAGTGCCGCCTATGTGCCGTGCCACAGACAATTGCTCATCAATGCCACCTATCAGTGTTGGGTATCAGTGCCTAACAGTGCTCATCAATGCTGCCTATCAGTGATCAATGCCAATCAGAAGCACCTATCAGTGCCCATCAATGCCCATCAGTGCAGCCTATGAGTCCTGCCTATCAGTGCTCATTAATTCCCATCATTGCCGCCTATCAGCAACACCTATCATTGCTCATCAATGCTGCCTATCAGTGCTTATCTATGCCCCGCCACCTATTCGCGTCACAGACCATTGCTGATCGATGCCATCTATCAGTGCCACCTATCAGTGCCCACCAATGCCTCCTATCAACACTACCTATCAGTGCTCATCAATGCTGTCTGCCTCCTCAGTATGGCTCTGAGCGGAGAGCGTCTCTCTCATACAGTTCAGAGCCAACAGTTCACTCTGCTCCCCCCCCCTCCCTCCTCTCTCGCATGGGATGACACAGCCAATCTGCTCTTCCCCCCCCCCTCCCCTGGATGTGTAGCGCAGGAGGTGTGAGCTTGTTAGCTTCACACTTGACCTCCCTCAAAGTACGCACAGGAGAGGGGAGGGGGGAGAAGGAGCAGATCGACTGTGTCATCCCGTGCGAGAGAGGAGGGAGCAGTTCTGAGCTGTATGAGAGACACGCTCTCCGCTCAGAGCCGTGGGACTAGCAACCCCACTGGGGCCCCCGACAGTGGCAGAATGCCGGGGCCCAATTGCAGGTGCGATTGCTGCGACCCTGGTAGTTTCTCCACTGCTGTGCAATAATATGTTGAATGCTGAATTTTGAAACCTTGTCAGACAAAAGAATTTATGAATAGGTGGCAGTAAGGGTGTGTCCACTGATAATAAATACACTCTAGCCCCTTCAGCATACCCCTCAGACCCTTTGCTTGTGTGTGTTAACTCTGTAACACCCTCTCGAGAGATGAGAAATAATGGCTGTATTTGTACCTCTGGAGTTTTGTTTACCATCATACCTATGAAGGAATGCTAATGCCGCGTACATGCGATCGCACATTCCGACAACAAAATCCATGTTTTTTGTCTGACGGATGTTGGCTCAAACTTGTCTTGCATACACACGGTCACACAAAGTTTGACGGAAATTCCGATCATCAAGAACGCGGTGACGTACAACACGTACTACGAGCCGAGTAAAATGAAGTTCAATAGCCAGTGCTGCTCTTCTGCTTGATTCCAAGCATGCGTGGAACTTTCTGCATCGGAATTATGTACACATGATCGGAATTTCCGACAACGGATTTTGTTGTCAGAAAATCTGAGAACCAGCTCGCAAATTTTGTGTGACAGAAATTCCGACAGAAAATGTCCGATGGAGCCTACACACGGTCGGAATTTCCGACAAAGAGCTCCCATCGAACATGGGGCATAAGAGTTATTTGAGTCTGCAACACCAAATTGGACTTACCCTGCAAGCAAACTGGATTCTGCACAGAACCAAAGACTTTAAAGAAACCGTTAAGAAACTGTAAGTATTTTACTGTTGCTTATTGCCTATTTTGTAATCTATTTTTATGTAAATATTTTGTTGTAGAAACAGAACTAAATTGTATTATCAGAGAGGAATATTGTTTGAGCTGTTTACATTTTAACTTGAAAATTAAGCTTTTTATAACAAATAGTATCTTTTTGGCATCATGCACACAGACGTAGTTCAGAATAAAATATGCCTAGTACAACAAAAATGCTTTTCCTGTGGATGGGGAGCCGCAGGTGGATGTACCATAGAAGTGAATGAACTGTACACCTTCTGGTAATCTGCACTGGTGTTTAGGGCTGCAACTAACAAGTATTTTCATAATTGATTAGTTGGCCGATTATTGTTTCGATTCATCGGATAAAATCATAAATAAAAACGTAATATGCCATTTTTTTGTTTATTTAAAAGTAATAATGAAAGAGTGTTGCACTCAAACTGCAGAATACAAAACGTTTTACATTGACATTACACAACTGTGCAGCAGTACAAAAACGACAAACATTCTGAAAAGAGGTGAATTATAACTGTTCAAGAAACTTTGCATTTAAATGTAAAAAAGTTAACATTTTAACATGCTTGGGGCTAAGGCTGGCTCTCTTTTTACAAATGTTACCTGCAGCAGAAAAAAGGCGCTCTGATGGAGTGGAGGTGCCTGGGATGCACAAGAAGGATTTCTCAAGTTTTGCCAACGTAGGATATTTATCTTGGTTATCCTTCCACCAATTCAAAGGGTTTCCCTCCTTCGTAAGTGGCTTCTCAGCAAAATAAGCCTGCACTTCATTTCGTACTTGTGTGTGAATATCCTCCTCAAGTCTCCCCTCTTCCTCTTCACTGCTGCCCCCAGACTCAAGGAGTGTGTCAAGTAGAGAATGAGATTCTGTAGATGTTGAAGGCTCAGCATCTCTAGTTACAGGCGACGTGATGGTCATTTGCTGCTGCACCACCATCTCCCTTCTTAAAGCAAGCGCCTCTGTCTGTACTTTTGCCTGCACATTTATGATCTGTTCTGGTGATAAAAATTTTTGTCTTCTAAATCGTGGGTCCAGGGCAAAGGAAAGGATTACGGTGTTTGGGATGTCTTCAAGGATCCCCTTCCATCTGCTTTGAAGTTGGTCTGTTGCAGTGGCTTGGAAGCTCTACAGTGGAGATGATTCAAAAGAAGCACCTTTATTGGACCGCAACATCCCCTTTACAAGTGCAGGCACGGATGATAGGGTAACATATTCTTGGCCACTCATGAATACAATGCAGCATTCAAAGGGCTTAAGAGCAGTGGAAAGTTCTTCAAGAATACTCCACTGGTCTGGTTTTAAGTCCAGATAATGTTTGCCCCTTTGTGTTACTGATGGGAGTTGCAGTTGCCAGCCACCTTTTGTTCAATGAGTCGTTCAACCATATAGGAAGTGCTATTCCATCTTGTGCTTACATCTTGAAGAAGCTTGTGCTCAGATGTACCCATTTGATTTTGTTTCTCCTTCAATTTGCTGCTGGCTAGCTCACTTTTTTTAAATGTTCAACTAGTCCTCTTGCAACACTAATAGCTCTCTCAATTCCGGAATTCTTTAACACAGCACTGATCACCAGCTGCAAGTGTGGCCAGTGCAGTGGATACTGGCCCAGACATGTGTGTCCGCCAGGATTTTCGCAGCAGCCACAATATTTGCACCATTGTCATGCACAATGGCAATTATTTCTGAGCCTGAAATTTTAATTTTTCAGTGACCTCCTCCAACCATTCTGCAATATTTGCTGCTGTATGTCTGTCTTCCAGAGGCATGGTAGTGAGGTAGATAGAAATCATCTTCCACTCCTCTCCTATGTAATGCCAAGGAAAGCCTCGGTCACTATACTTGTCCATATGTCTGCAGTAATGGCAATTCTTCTTATTAGCGCTGATGGCATCTTTCACATTCTGAAATGCCTCCTGGTACTTTTTCTCCACTAGGTAAAATGGGTTCTTGATGGTAAAGTATATCCAGGGTTCAGTACACTAATCATGCTTTTAAATCCTCGGTCTTCAACCATGGACAGTGGCTGCATGTCGGCGACTAGTATTTTCATGGTAGAATCTGTAATAACTGCTGATTGTTGGGGAGTGCACAGACGATTTTGCTGCACAAACTCTGTCATGATGTGCTGTTTCGTTCAGCAATAAAAAAGATAATATGAATGATTAGTATGCAGGAAAAGCTATTTCTGTGTAACTCAATATATCATTTGGGTTTAACTTACCGTCCTGTTTCGCCTCCTTCTGTGAATCCCCCACGTGTTTCCATTTCATGTGCTCGTTCATTGTTGTTGTGCTTCCGTGCCATGCAAGTTCCGTTTTGCAAATTTTGCAGGTGACCACCTTCTTTGCAGCATTTAAATTAAAATGCTCCCATGCCATAGAAGATTTGGGTCGCACACCTTCTTCTGAAGTCATTGGGTCAGCAGCAGCACCCTCTGCCATTTTAATAATGCGTTTTTTTGCAGCTGGAAGTTAAAAAAAAGTGCGGAGACGGAGTACAATTAATATGTATTGTACAGTTTTATAAAAATAAATGATTCTTCAATATTTATATGCACTCCAGTGTTAAGATATAATGAATAATCAGCTATATGGTTATGAAATAAAAAAAATATATATCATTCTAATCAATTCTCAGAACACCAGAAGAAAAAATTATAAAAAAAGACCTGAAATAATATTCTGCAGATTTTCAGACAGGACTGTAATATAATATTATAATGCATGACAGCATCCGTTGTCATATACAGGTATCCTGTCATGTCTATGTCTATTCCTCCCAGGAACACCAATGATGGGGCACTATTCCTCCTGGGAACACCAATGATGGGGTACTATTCCTCCTGGGAACACCAATGATGGGGTTCTATTCCTCCAGAGAACACCAATGATGGGGCACTATTCCTCCCAGGAACACCAATGATGGGGCACTATTCCTCCCAGAAACACCAATGATGTGGCACTATTCCTCCCAGAAACACCAATGATGGGGCACTATTCCTCCCGGGAACACAAATGATGGGGCACTATTCCTCCCGGGAACACCAATGATGGGGTACTATTCCTCCGGGGAACACCAATGATGGGGCACTATTCCTCCAGAGAACACCAATGATGGGGCACTATTCCTCCAGGGAACACCACTGATGGGGGAACTATTCCTTCCGGAACCACCAATGATGGGGTACTATTCCTCCGGGGAACACCAGTGATGGGGCACTATTCCTCCAGAGAACACCAATGATGGGGTACTATTCCTCCCGGGAAAACCAGTGATGGGGCACTATTCCTCCAGAGAACACAGATGATGGGGCACTATTCCTCCCGGGAACATCAATGATGGGGCACTATTCCTCCCGGGAACACCAGTGATGGGGCACTATTCCTCCAGGGAACACCAATGATGGGGCACTATTCCTTCCGGAACCACCAATGATGGGGTACTATTCATCCCAGGGACACCAATGATGGGTTACTATTCCTTCTAGGAACACCAATGATGGGGCACTATTCCCCCCCCTAGGAACACCAATGGGACACTATCCCCCCCCTCCCAGGAACACCAGTGGGGCACTATTCCCCCTTCCCCCTCTCAGGAACACCAATGGGACACTATTTCCCCCCCTCCCTGGAAAGCCAATGATGGGGCACTATTCCACCCACCACCTGGAACACCAATGATGGGGCACTCCCCCCCCCCCCCCCCGAAATATTTAGGATCGTGGGACACTTGTCATCACAGAAATGTATGTACTTTACTGACAGAGTATTGTATAGCCATTAGCCGCTACCTTATCCCTTCACACAGGTGCAGCTCGGCTCTCTCACGGCTGCTTCTCGCCTCTCTCTATCTCTGCCTTGAGGCAGCAGCGGGTGGGGCTGAGGGCTGACATCAGCAAGGAGGAGAGGCGCGGACGTGCCTGGTCACATGTGTGCCGCTGTATTCTCATGAGAATATGCCGCCGCTGCTGCCTTGTACACAGGAGGATTCTAACACTGGGATGGAGCGTAGGTGGGAATGGCAGGGAGGAAGGTGCGGACCAACTAATCGATAATGAAAATCGTTGACAACGATTTTTATTATCGATTATTATGGATAATATTGATTAATCATTTCAGCCCTACTGGTGTTTAACAACGCATACTCATACTTGAATGTAATTTCACGAACTAGATAATTAAAATATGCACGGGTGAACACCAATGCAGAAAAGCATCTTTGTTTAGAAGAGCACAGGGGCATAAAGCTATTCACTTTTTCTGGTAACATAATTGTATGAAGAAGAGATAACTCTGAGGATTAAAGGGATTATAAAGGTTCTTTTTTTTTTTCAATAACAAACATGATATACTTCACAGAGCAACCCCAATCCTCCTCTTCTGGGGTCCCCAGCGGCGCTCCTGGCTCCTCCCCACATCTAGTGAGAGACCTAGATCCTCAGAGACCCACATTCCAAGGGGGCACCCGTGTGGGCGTGCCCCCGAGTCCTGCTCCTGCGTCTGTTGACACAGACAGCAGTACTCAGCCCCGCCCCCGGCTCCCATGTCACTGGATTTGATTGACAGCAGCAGGAGCCAATTGCTGCGCTGCTATCAATCAATCCAAAGAGGACCCGAGACAGCGGTTGGAACTGCTGGGTTTGTTCTCGTCGCTGGAAATATCGGGTTCATCGGGTAAGTAAAAGGGGGGCTCTGGGGGTCTGCTGCACTACAGAAGTTTTTTCACCTTTATGCCTCGTACACACGGTCGGATTTTCCGATGGAAAATGTTCGATGGGAGCCTTTTGTCGGAAATTTCGACTGTGTGTAGGCGCCATCAGACAGTTTCCATCAGAATTTCCATTGCACAAAATTTGAGATCTGGTTCTCAAATTTTCTGACAACAGAATCCGTTTGCATAAGTTCCGATCGTGTGTACACAATTCCGACACACAAAGTGCCACGCATGCTCAGAATAAATTACGACACGGCGCTCGGTCTGGCAAAACTAGCATTCGTTATGGAGATAGCACATTCATCACGCTGCAATTTTTTTAATAGTTTAATGCAGCGCATTCTCTTCTTCTTTAGAATGCTAGAAGAATGAAGTTGTTTTGCTGCTCATATTCACACAGAGTTCTCACAAACTGATTTCTTTAGTATTTCTCGTGATCTCATGAATAATATTAATTTTGTTTTTCGTCACATCTCCATAATAATGTATTTTTTTTTTTATTTTTTATTTATTTTGTTTTTTTATCAAGATCTGCATTTTTTTATTTTTCTAGTGCTATCCATAATATTATTTCTCGTTTTGTGTGTCAAGTTACCACAACACCATTATATCTTGTATTTTTTTACCTCAAGGAGGTTGGTTGGTGTCACTTGTTAATTTGACCTTGTATTTTTGAAATGTACCTGCCTACTTACAAACAAACTGTCCTTTTTGAAGTAAAACACATAGGCAAGTATTTGTGAAAAATACCCATTATGACCCATTTTTTCTGGGTCATAACAAAATAAAGAAGAAGGCAACGCTGAGGAAACTGCTGAAATTTGCGAAGCCTTTGTACCCCAGGGCACACATCAATAATTTTACAGTCAAAATTGGTGGCCTGAGGAGTCCTTATAATAGGGAGCACAATCTGGTCCAGGACTACAAGAGATCAGGAACAGCAGCAGATGACATCTATGTCCCCAGGCTGTGGTCATACAACGGCCTGCATCTTTTTCCAGGCCGTCACACTCTTGTCTTCCTTAGACGCTTCTTTCCAGGCTGTGGCTCTGGTGTTGGAGTTGTGGCAGGAGGTGGAGAAGGAGGACCTGGAGGAGGAGGACCATGGTTGAACTCACAAACGTGGCTTTGGCTTGTGAGTTCACCCCTCAACCCCTTATTTAGGGCTTGTAACCTCACTTCCTTACATAAGAGGCGTTGGCCCTCCTCCATTTCCAGCATTTTGCAGGCTGTCATGTAGGCATAGTCCTCTTGAACACTGGGGGGGTTTCTGAGGGCCGCAGTAGCCTTCAGAAATAGGCCAATTGCTGCCTCCTTCGGGTTACTCCACTTCTGGCACTTTTTTGTGGAAGGCCGAGGGGAGGGACCTGGGATTCTGGCAGGCTACTGGGCCCGGTCACCTCCTGGGTGCCACTTACCCCCGCCACCTCCTGGCTGCCACTTTCCACAGCCTCCTCCTAGCTGAGACTTTCCTGTGTATGAAAATGGGACATAGTTTTAGTTTTTTGTTCATCAATCACACACAATTTTCAGCTCATGGCTGTTGCAAATTGAATGCTAATAAATAGAAAAGACTATCATTCTGACCCCAGCATTTTTCATTCTTGTCCCAATCATTTGTGGCCACTACTGTCTATTGATATATAAAACACTTTGTGAAATCAGAAATTAGTTATCAAAACGAACATATATTTAACCTCATTAATTTGACAAACAGAAATATTTAGAAGAATGCTATACCTGACTCAAGCTTGTCTCCTTCACATATTGCTGCCTGGAAGGCTCAGGTTGGTAGTCGGAAACCTCAGCTGGGGGGGAAGGAAGCCTTGAAGGAAGACTGGAGAGTGCTGGCCGGGGTTCAGTGTGGCCTGCCAGAAAATGCAGTCTGTCATAGTACCACAGCCTGGGTACATAAATGTCATCTGCTGCAGCTCCTGATCTCTGGGAATCTTGGACCTTCTTGCACTCCCTATTATAAGTGCTCCTCATGCCACCAATTAGGGCCTTCAAATAGGGGATGTCTGCCGTGGGGATCACCGGCTTCACAAATTCCAGCAATTGGTCCAGCGAATATGGGGATAAAGTCCTCATTGTTGAATAGATCAATTTTCTATGCAAGACACAACATAAGACAAACCCTAAAGTCAGGCGAAACTCCCCTAATCTTGACCCAATATAGGCCTCAATCTATAAGCAGTATAGGCCACTGATGCACCAACTTAAAATTGTACCTTCGTTATAACGATCGTCGCTCACAGATTGTACGTACAACGCACGCGTGTTACACTTTATATACACTGCGCATGCATGAAAATCCGACCGCCCCTGACGTTCTTTGCAGTCTATTCCCCACCCCTTCTCTTTTGGCGCAGTGGGAGAGAACATGGCGGAGAGACAACATGTGCATGCAGAGGAGAGCAGCGACGAAAGGCCGGAGCCCCAAACCTCACGATCCCGGAGGAGATTGAAGGCCTCAAATATGTCCTTTGTAGAGATGGTGGAGATGGTGGACATCTTGAAGAGGGCCGACTATGGTGGGAAGCATGGACCTTACCCAAACCCAAATGTGAGAAAGGCCAAGATCATGCTTAAAGTTGTGAAGAGTCTGCAGAGGAATTTTGGGGTATGCCAATCCAAGGATCAACTGAGGAAACGATGGTCAGACCTCAAATTGAGGGAGCAGGATCAGTACAGAAGAATCAAGAGTGCTGCAAAAAAGTATTTTGTCGTGTGTTCCTATTCTTCTTATCGTACGTGCTGCCCCATGTGCTTTTCTTTACTGTTGTACATTTTAAAATGGCTACTTTGATGTTCATGGGCACAGTAATCGGTCGTAGGAAACCGTTCGTTTGCCCACTTTAGGATGATTTTGGCAGATACAAGTTAACTACATTTGTTCAGGCCTATTTGTATGTAAAGAAGTTTGTTGTCTAGATGGGTTTGTAACTACAATGAAATGTAAACTTGATTCAGTGTAAGGAGAGGACACTCAGCAGCTGTTTACACATCTGGACGCAGGAGCACTAGTGTGGGACAGCAGAACAAACTCCAGTGGATACTAGGGGTGACTCCATGTGTGATACTTTAACAAAAAAGGGAAGTATTCCAGCTTGAGAAAGGAAATCAAATGTTCTTCAGCTTGGAACTCTGCCAAAACAGACAATTATACAACACTTCCAAGCAATGTTTCATATTCCTATTACTGCCATCAAATATCTGTGTGCTAAGTATACCTATTTTTTATTCACATAGGGGAGAATAGACTCGGGACATCTGAGAACACCAGGAACCCCCCACCTCATAAAGAAGGGGAAGTCACCAAAACACAAGCAGAGGATGAGGAAGGAGAGGTTTATGAAGTTGGCAAAATTGTCACCACAACAGGTGAGTGTCTGAGACCACAGCTTCAGGTAAGAGATCTATGCCTGCATATTTATAATACACGGTGTGTTTTTTTTCTTTTGATGATGTGGATTTTGTGGAAGAAGAATCTCATTTCACAAGTGAAAGTGCCCAGATCCTCATCAGGGAGAGAATGGGGTGCAATAGGGATTTAGAAAATATAAAGGAAAACATCAATGATGTTCAACAAAAAATGAAGAACATCATTGATGTTTTAGGCAGAATATAAAAAATAACAAAATTGTACCGTTTTATTGTGTATTTTTGAATTTAAAAAAAAGTTTTAAAGTATTATAAAAGCCAAATTTTGAATATGCACACGGTGTGTCAACATGTGCTATCTGCCATCAAGGGATATCAATGTACACGTTTTGTGGGTGCAACCCCTTCCTCCCAACTCAGTTAGGTGAGAGGAAGGGGTTGCACCCCCAAAACACATCCATTGATCCCCGATGATGGGAGCTAGCACATGTTGACATTAGGCATGGGATCAGTAGGGAAATCACCATTTTTACTCTCAATTTGTGTGCATCTTCAAAATTTGGCTTTTACAGGGGTGACATCACCCCATCTGATGAAGGCAATATCAACACATTTTGGACATACTAATGTCTGATATTGCCTTCACTTTATCAAAGTTGAACTTTGTAAGTTCCTAAGTTGTGTATGTTATGCTTTGAAACATGCCTGTTTAACCAAAAAAAGGATCTTTACTATGTGAAAAAAATATATATACACCAAAGATGTTGGTTTGTTCAAAAACCCTTTTCTAATACACATGTGAATGTGCTTTAAGTAAAATGTTTTCTACTCAACAATGTGTGGCTTCTTCTTTCAATGCTCAATAGCAATTTTTGTAGTAAGTTTGTGTTCACAGTGGCAATGGGGGTTATTTACTAAAGGTAAATCCACTTTGCACTACAAGTGCACTTTCAGTGCAGTTTCATGTGCACTTTTAAGTGTTGGAGCGCAAAGTGTGTTTGCCTTTAATAAATAACTCCCACAGAACTTTCTATATTTTGCCACAATCACACCATTTTCATGACTGCACAAAATTCATTCATGGTGCTGAAAATGATGAATATTTTTGTCAGTGATGCATTACATACATTAACAACAAAAACAAAGTGTGTGTGTAGCAGACCCACAACATAACAATAGTTAGCTGAAGAAGAGATTTTCACCTCATGTATCAAAAAAATTACATTTGCACTATTGAAGAAAATGTCCAAAAAGAAAAGCCCATTGGAGAACCTAGGAGACAGCTAAAAGAAACCCAGGCAGTTAATCAAAGGAAATCTTCTTTCAGTTTAAGTTCAAAAATTGTTGATAAAATGTTTCTTAAACATTTTCTGGCATATCAATGGCCCCCCCACCCGCAAAGTACTTGATATACTTCTGTCTTACTTTGCGGGCACTTTGGGGGGGCAAGCCAGGACAGCCAGCTTCAAGCGCCGTTAGGGTTTCTTGTTGAAGTCTGGCCTCAGGCCCAACTGAGGCCACATAGTTCATTGAATTTCTCCTTAAATAGTTGTGTAGAATGCAGCATGCAAGGATTATATGGTTAAGTTTATATTCCGCCATGTTGATTGGCGTAAGTTATAGGCGGAACCGGCTGGCCATTATCCTGAAAACGTTCTCCACCACTGTTCTGGCTCTGGCCAGATGGTAATTATAAACCCTCTGGTCCGGGCTGAGGGTCCTCATGGCTTCAAAACGGTCAGCTGGTCAGAACGAACTAACAGAAAGCACTGAAAAACAGAAAGGCCGGAGCTGAAAATCAGAAACGAGCGGACAAGAACGCACTGAAAAACAAATACGTAATAGAAATAGGAACCCACAAGCACAAACCGAAGAGTAACGATCGGAAAAGCAGGAGGCTGAAAAGCGCGAATCGTCTGTCACCAAACTTCTACTAACATGAGATTAGCAGAAGGGGCCCAAAGGGTGGCGCACTTGGTATTGAACTTCCTCTTTTTAGTGCCGTTGTACGTGTTGTACGTCACCGTGTTCTTGACGTTCGGAACTTCTGACCAACTTTGTGTGACCGTGTGTATGCAAGACAAGTTTGAGCCAACATCCTTCGGAAAAAATCCATGGATTTTGTTGTCGGAATGTCCAATCGTGTGTACGAGGCATTATGCATAGAATGCAACCCCTTTAACTATATACTGTGGCAGTGTGGTACCCTGCTAGGGTCTAAATAGAGGTTATAACCCAGGATTCTCAACTAGGCAGGTTGAGGGGCTTCAGGGGGTTTGCTTAACCCCTTCACCCCGGAAGAATTTACCCACTTCCTGACCAGGCCATCTTTTGCGATACGGTACTGTGTCGCTTTAACTGACAATTGCATGGTCGTGCAACGATGTACCCAAACAAAATTGATGTCCTTTTTTTCCCACAAATAGAACTTTCATTTGGTGGTATTTGATCACCTCTGCTGTTTTTATTTTTTGCACTATGAACAAAAAAACAACATTTTTTACTTTCTGCTATAAAACATTTCCAAACAAAAAAAACAAATGTATTCATCAGTTTAGGCTGATGTGTATTCTGCTACATATTTTTAGTAAAAAAAACAAAACAAATCGCAATAAGCGTTTATTGATTGGTTTGCGCAAAAGTTATTGTGTCTACAAAATAGGGGATAGATTTATGCCATTTTTTTTTTTTTTTACTAGTAATGGCGGTGATCAGTGATTTTTAGCTGGACTGCAACATTTTAACACTTTTTCGGGAACCAGTGACATTATTACAGTAATCAATGTTAAAAATATGCACCTTTATTGTACTAATGACACTGGCAGAGAAAAGGTTAACATCAGGGGCGATCAAGAAGTTGAATGTGTTCCTTGTTTGTGTTTTCTAACTGTATAGGGGACTGTGTGACTGGGGAAACACACAGATCCATCTTCCTACTTAACAGAAAGACAGGATCTGTGTGATCTCCACTGTCAGAATGGAGATCTACCTTGTTTACACAGGCAGATCCCCGTTCTCTCACTGTGGGGAATGATCCCGGGTGGCCAGCGGACATAGTCTACTGGACCTGCTGATTGGCTCCCCCCCCGCTGGCCAAAGGGAGGGTGCACGTGTCCACCAAATTGAGTTTACGAGCTGACGTACACCTGCAGCAATTCTCAGGAATGAGCCAACCTGCCACAGTATAATGATGGCGGCTGGTCAGCAAGCGGTTAATGGAGGAAACTAGCTTTTCAGTTTCCTTATTGTTTTGTAAAGTCCGTTTTGGGACCTGGAGCTTTAGAGTTCCGGGTGGGATGAAAACTCCAATTCTGGGTCCAGGTTTTGTAAACAGCCAGTACACTGATTGCACGGGTGTGTGCAGAACTTTTAGTCAGTCACAGTGTAATAAGAAGAGGAAAAGCCCCAGCATTCCTTTGGTCTAAAGACTTTGTGTTTAACCACAAACAAAACTTAATTTAGGTAATGCTTAAAAGAGAAGAACCAAACATTTATACTCACCTAGGTGGATGCAGCATCAGGGGGGTGGGAGCGGCTGGCTCAGGCTCTCAGCGGATCACTGAGAGACTGAGCCTGAGCCAGGTGCTGGTCCAGGCATCTGGGTGGATCCCGACTGTAAAGTTGGGATCTTTCCCCAGCCTGGACCAGCTGAGTGATGTCAGCCAACAGCAGGTTTTAGCCTGCTGTTGGCTGAAAATGAGTAACAGGAGTGCAGCAGGGCCGTCTTTTCACATGGGCACGCTGGGCAGTTGCCCGGGGGGCCCCACTTGCCTGGGGGCCCCGCCTGCCCAGCGACCCCAGCCAAGCATCATTTACAGCCCTCAAAAAAGAGTGTGGGCTGCCTGGGGACGGGGGGGGGGGGGGGCGAGCACCATGGCAGCCTGGGTTTGTTGGAGCGATCGTAGAGGAAGGGAGAGGAGAGGAATGCCGCCGAGGCCTGGTTGATCAGAGCGTGGAGAACATAACAGCTTTGAAATTAAAGCTGTTATGTTCCACACGCTCTGATCAAACAGGCGGCGGCTCTCCTCTCCCTTCCCCTACACAGGTAGGCTGCATTGGGGATACAGAGCTGCATTGGGGACACAGAGCTGCATTGGGGACACATGGCTGCAATAAGGACACATGGCTGCATTGGGGACACAGAGCTGCACTAGCGGGCACATGCTGCACTGGCAGACACAAGCTGCACTGGGGACACATAGCTGCATTGGGGACACATTGCTGCAATGGGGACACAAGCTGCAATAGGGACACATGGCTGCAATTGGGACACATGGCTGCATTGGGGACACATGACTACACTGGCGGGCACAAGCTGCACTGGCGGTCACAGGATGCATTGGTGACACAGGCTGCATTGGCGGACACAGGTTGCAATGGCGGGCACAGGTTGCATTGGTGACACAGGCTGCTCTGGTGACACATAGCTCCATTGGGGACACATAGCTGCAATGGGGACACAGGCTGCAATGGGGACACATGGCTGCATTGGGGACACATAGCTGCATTGGGGACACATAGCTGCAATGGGGACACATGGTTGCATTGGGGAGACATGACTGCATTGGGGCACATGACTGCACTGGTGGGCACAGGATGCATTGGTGGACACAGGTTGCACTGGCGGGCACAGGTTGCATTGGTGACACAGGCTGTACTGGCAGACACAGGCTGCATTGGTGACACAGGCTGCATTGGTGACACAGGTTGCATTGGTGACAAAGGCTGCACTGGTGACACATAGCTGCAATGGGGACACATAGCTGGAATGGGGACACAGGCTGCAATGGGGACACAGGCTGCATTGGGGACACAGATAAAGTTGTTACTATCTTATTTTATAACGTAATTCTGCATAAAACATTTAAGTGTCATTTCATGAGATAATTTATGAGGGCGTGATTAGGGGTGGGATTAGGGGTGGGGCATGGTAGGGGTTGGGCGGGGCAACTGGTGGAGAGTAACCCTTGAGGCCTGGCTTGTAGCTCAGGACTTGAAATTTTGAGCCCTGATCATTCAGATGTCACAAAGTTCACTATCACATTGTGCCAGTGCTCAATGGCGTCTCCAGGGTGGGGCCTGAGGGGCCACGTCCCCCTCCAATTTTACTGTGTGCCCCCCAAGTTAAGTACGGTACTGTCGGTTTGTATAACCAAAACAATGCACGCTGCGGCTGTCCGAGTTTCCGCCCGCCGAATCACGACTCACTATTGACTTTCAGTCTGTCAGGTGACGTCACATGAGGCTGCCGCCGCTGTTGCTTATGGGAGTTGTAGTCCGCGAGGGCAGCTGCGTGCTCCAGCTCCCTGCTCCCGGGGGGGTGGAGTCAGTCACTCTGAGGAGAGCAACGCAGCCAGCCTACCACGTGCTACAGCTCCCATTGCCGCCGCGGTTGGATATTTTGCCTGCCTCTGCCACAGGAAACGGTAGGTGAATCAAGAAATAAAGGAGTTGTTTTACTGGGCAAATAGTGTGGCAGTGGCAAGAGTGGGTAAATTACAAAAAAAAACCCTCCAGGATCCCTGACTATTAGTGTGCTTTTCTCCTGCAAACAACTTCCTGGTCACAGCAGCCTCCTTCCCAATCCCCACTATTGCTTTATTACTTTGATAGGATGCTCCTTACATTTTTGCAATCCGACTGTACTGGTTTTATACAATCTGTATCAAACATGCCCTATATAGATCTATAGTTGTTAGTAGGTCTAAAGTAGATGTGTGCTCAGATTATAATTTGTATGGTTATTCTGGACCTGGGGCACTGTTTTTTTTTCTTTTTTTTTATATTTCACAGGTCCTAGGGTACTCATTTTGTATTACCTTTGCCAGCTCCTTTTTTAACCACTTGCTTACCAGGCCAATTCTGACATTTCTCTCCTACATGTAAAAATCATAATTTTTTTGCTAGAAAATTACATAGAACCCCCAAACATTATATATGTTTATTCAGCAAAGACCCTAGAGAATACAATGGCGGTTGTTGCAACTTTTTATCTCACACAGTATTTGCGCAGGAATTTTTCGAACGCGTTTTTTTTTTTGGGGAAAAAAAGAGTTTTGTGTTTTAGAAAAAAACAAAACAGTAAAGTTAGCCCAATGTTTTTGCATATTGTGAAAGATGAAGTTACGCCGAGTAAATAGATACCTAACATGTCACGCTTCAAAATTGCACACGCTCGTGGAATGGCGCCAATGTTCGGTACTTAAAAATCCCCATAGGCAACGATTGAAATTTTTTTACTGGTTACATGTTTTGAGTTACAGAGGAGGTCTAGGGACAAAATGATTGCTCTCACTCCAACGTTCGCGGCAATACCTCACATGTATGGTTTGAACACCGTTTTCATATGTGGGCGGGACTTATGTATGCGTTCGCTTCTGCGTGCAAGCACACAGGGACAGCGGTGCTTTAAAATTTTTTTTTTTTTTATTGTTAATTATATTTTCTTTTTTTAATTATTTTATTATTTTTATTATTATTATTATTAATTATATTTTATTCTTTTTTTTAATATATTGTTAATTATATTTTCTTGTTTTATTTTGACACTTTTTTGATAAAAAAAAAAATGTGATCACTTTTATTCCTATTACAAGGAATGTAAACATCCCTTGTAATAGGAATATGACATGACAGGTCCTCTTAATAGTGAGATATGGGGTCAATAAGATGCCATATCTCACCACTAGGCTGGGAAGCCTGAAATAAAAAAAAATAAATAAAACGATCACCGCTTCCCAGCCGAAGCGGCACCGTTTTTTTGAATGGAGAGGCCGGGCGTGACATCATAACATCGCGCCCGGCCTCCGACGATCATAGAGACTACGGCGACCATCTGGTCCGCCGGAAATCTCTATGATCTACATCCGGCGCCGGTGGATCCGCTCTCCGATCGTAACGGTGAGCCGTAACAAGCACCGGAGGGTGGTGGGAGGGGGGGACGTACCCTCTCGAACGATCAATCGGCGGAACGGCCGCTATGATCATTCCTATGGTGTAGAGATTCGCCGGCTGAAACCGGCAATATCTGAATGATGTCTGTAACTACAGGCATTATTCAGATATACCCGCTCAAAGCCCAGGACGTTATATGACGGTGGGCGGGCGGGAAGTGGTTAAACACTGATTTTGTTGGTAGTACCAATAAATATAGCCTTATTGATAATTTGCATTTTTATTTTCGTGTGTGATTGTGTAGACAGGACCCCAGTGCACTGTATTGCCAGGGGGCCTATAATGCTCTTAAAATGGCACTGGAGTGCAGATCTAAGTGCACTCCTGTGACCTACAAACGTATGGCCAAAATAGCTTTGGCTATACTTCTCCTGTAATTTAGGTAATGCTTCATGATCTGTGCAGACTTCTAGTTGCTCGGGATCCGGTGCGTGTGCCCGGCGGCCGCGATGTCCGCCGGGCAACCGCGATTGCCTGTTAACCAGGCCGGACCGTGGATCTGTGTGTGTAAACACACAGATCCACGTCCTGTCAGTTGAGAGGAGACCGATCTGTGTTCCCAGTACAGCGGAACACTGATCGGTCTCCTCCCCTTGTACGTCCCCGCCCCCTACAGTTAGAAGCATTCCCTAGGAAACACATTTAACCCTTTGTGTCCCCCTAGTGGTTAACCCCTTCACTGCCTGTCACATTTACACAGTAATCAATGCAATTTTATAGCATTGATCGCTGTATAAATGTGAATGGTCCCAAAAATGTGTCAAAAGTGTCCGATGTGTCCTCCATAATGTCGCAGTCACGAAAAAAAATCGCGTTTGCTGCTATTACTAGTAAAAAAATTAAATAAATAATTTTTTTTTAAAAAGCCATAAATCTATCCCGTATTTTGTAGACGTTATAACTTTTGCGCAAACCAATCAATATACGCTTATTGCGATTTTTTTTTTTTTTTTTTTTTTTTTTTTTACCAAAAATATGTAGAAGAGTACGTATTGGCCGAAACTGAGGAAAAAATGTGTTTTTTTTTTTTTAAAAATTGGGATATTTATTATAGCAAAAAGTAAAAAATATTGTGTTTTTGCAAAATTGTCGCTCTTCTTTTGTTTATAGCGCAAAAAATAAAAACCACAGAGGTGATCAAATACCACCAAAAGAAAGCTCTATTTGTGGGGAAAAAAAGGACGTCAGTTTTGTCTGGGTACAACGTCGCACGACCGCGCAATTGTCGTTTAAAATGTGACAGCGCTGAAAACTAAAAATTGGTCTGGGAAGGAAGGGGGTGAAAATGCCCTGTATTGAACCGGTCCAAAACAGGGTCCTCCTAGACAGCCTGTCCATTGTTACAGCCTGCAGCCACAAGAGGGTGTGATTCTGCTGAACTTTCCAGTAAGTATTGATCCTACAAGTGTGTTTTATCTTGGAATGCAGAGTTTCCTGCTACTTCAAGAGCTCAGGGGGGGTGCTGGTGATGATAGAGAGACGCTATAGCTGCTTTTCTTATTTCTTTTTAATTGTAGTAGCCCCACAACATAGTAAAGTTTTTACTAGGCAGATTTCATTGTTTTCTTTGAGCATTACTTTACATATATTGTGGTGTTAATTGTATAAGATTTAACAACTTTATACATTGTTTTGTAACATATAGCATTTTTGAGTGCAGTGGTAACAGTCATATAAGGCTTTTCATATATATATATATATATATATATATATATATATATATATATATATATATATATATATATATATATATATATATATATATTTATTAAAATATATATATATATATGTGTGTGTGTATGCGGATGCTTAAAGCCCCTCTCTCCCTTCTGAAAACTGGAGAATGCAAAAATCTTGTATAGCTTTGCAAAGAAACTAATCAGCTTTCAGGTTTTTTTTTTTTTTTTGTCAAAGTTTAATTAAAGCGGTTGTATACCCGCTGAAATTTTTTTTTTTTACCCCTGTAAAGCAAAAGCAATAATGAGCTAGTATGCACCGCTGTGAGTGGCTGGAGCCGCGATGTCATCACTCCCGCGCCTCTTCTCCCGGTGTCCGGTTCTTCTCCCGCTCTCCGGTTCTTCTGCTGGGCTCCTCCGCTATCTCCTGCTCTTTTGCCGCTCTCTTGCTAGCGTTGGCCCAGTCTTCTCCATCGTCTTGTTCCCTCTTCTCTTCTTCCAATGTTGACACAACGCTCTCTCCCGCTGTAATGCCATGTGCGTGGTGCGCAACAGCTTATATAGGCATGGGGCATGGTCACCGGGTGATGTCATCTGGTGACCCCGCCCCTTATGTCATCACCTCCCGGGGCATGATGGGGCGGTGAG
This sequence comes from Aquarana catesbeiana, assembly GCF_042186555.1. Lineage (NCBI taxonomy): Eukaryota > Metazoa > Chordata > Amphibia > Anura > Ranidae > Aquarana > Aquarana catesbeiana. The sequence continues at coordinate 562,541,672 of NC_133325.1, forward strand.
GGGGCCGGGATCTGGGGGCCCCTTTATTAAAGGGGGCTCCCGGATTCCGATAAGCCCCCCGCCCACAGACCCCGACAACCAACGTCCAGGGTTGTCGGGAAGAGACCTCATCAACATGGGGACAAGGTGCTTTGGGGTGGCGGGGCTGCAGGGCGCCCCCCTTCCCCAAAGCACCCACCTCCCATGTTGAGGGCATGCAGCCTGGTATGGTTCAGGAGGGGGGGTGCTCGCTCGTCCCCACCCCCTTTCCTGACCGGCCGGGCTGCATGCTCGGATAAGTGTCTGGTATGGATTTTGGGGGGGACCCCCACGACGTTTTTGCGGCGTAGGGGGTTCCCCTTAAAACCCATGCCAGACCTAAGGGCCTAGTATGCTCTTGGAGGGGAACCCATGCCGTTTTTTTATCTAAAATTTGGCGTGGAGTTCCCCTCATGATTCATACCAAACACATGTCAGTATTGCTTGTTGCTCATTGGGAAGGGAAAAAACACATTTTTCCTTTCTCGATGAGCGAGCCAGCTCGGCGCTGGCTCCCGTGACGGGCCTCCCAGGTGTCAATCTCGCTGATAACAGCGGCGAGATTGACACAATATCGCGGTCACTCTTCCTGGGTAAATTCTTTTCTTTTTCCTGTATAGTCGCTTCACTATAGATGAGGATCCGACTTGGAGGCGACTTCTATTGAATTCTAAGGGTACAGGTCGCCTAGAAGTCGTACAGGAACCTTTTCTGAATTGGAGCAACTTCAGTAGTGTACATTAAGACGAATCTCATTGACTATAATGTAATTCCCAATGTCAAACGACTTGGGGTGACTTGAGGGCTATCAAGTTGAAACCCAAGTCGCGGCAGTGTGAACTGACACTTAGTATGCAGCCAGAGCTACAATGGAATGGTTTAGATCAAAGCATATTCATGTGTTAGAATGGCCCAGTTAATGTCCAGACCTAAATCCAATTGGCAAGACTTGAAAATTGCTGTCCACAGACGCTTTCCATCCACTCTGATAGAGCTTGAGCTATTTTGAAAGAAGAATGGGCAAAGATTTCACTCTCTAGATGTGCAAAGCTGGTGGAGACATTCCCAAAAGGACTTGCAGCTGTGATTGCAGTGAAAGGTGGTTCTACAAAGTATTGACTCAGGGGGGCTGAATACAAATGCACACCATACTTTTCAGATATTTATTTGTAAAACATTTTGAAAACAATGTATCATTTTCTTTCCACTTCACAATTATGTGCCACTTTGTGTTGGTCTATTACATACAATCCCAATAAAATACATTTAGATTTTTGGTTGTAACATGACAAAATGTGGAAAATGTCAAGGGGTATGAATACTTTTTCAAGGCAATGTAAACTTGCATGGAGGGGTTCATAGACAAGGAAGCACATAAGGGTTGATTTACTAAAACTGCCAAATCTGGTGCAGCTCTGCATATAAACTAATCAGCTTCCAGGTTTTTTTCTCAAAGCTTAATTGAAGAAGCTGAAGTTAGAAACTGATTGACTACCATGCACAGCTGCACCACATTCTGTGCATTAGAGGTATCACAGCATTTAGGGATAAAGGACTAACAATTCAATAGTTTTAATTGAAGGGCTCGCAGCAATAAGTAGGTAGCTTCAATTTTGCTAAGTTTTAGCAAACTAAAAAAAGATTTATTTTTTTTTCAACTTGGGTTTGAAATGTTTTATACACTTGTTAATGTATTAACACATGATTCAACACTGTTAGAATATAAAATATATTTTCTATAAAACAAAGTGAATTTTTTATATTTTGGATCTGCCTCGTTCTTCTACCAACATAGACAGGCAGCTCCAACTGTTGAGGAACATGGGAACTAATGGTCAGAGCTGCCTTCCTTTTGCATTAATTTAAAGTGCAGATTTTTCTGAACAAGATAGGATATATAAATGAAAAAGTAAAATAATGGAGCTGCCTCCTTTTTGCTGCAAATAGTTTAATTATGAATAACATGGTGTTGAAGTATTTCTGAAAATGTGCTTTAGATTTGGGCTTAGTATTTCTTCCACTATCTATTTACAAAATATGCTACTAAATAAGAAACCATTACACTTTATAAGCAAATACATTTTTAAGCCCAAATATTTCATATTTCATAAGCCTGTGTTTTGACCATGGAGGGGCAAAACAATAATTTTGTTTTGAAAAAACTATAAAAAAAATTATTGCGCTACTGTCATAATATGCAAAAGCTGCTGACACTACAATTTAACAGAGTAATGTGCAGAGAATCAGAAAAATAAAAAAGTGCAGCGCTAAATATAAAACATAATGAATTTTCAGATCAAATATGTGAATGGAAATAATGTCATGTATGTAATAATAAAGTGCAAAGTGCAAAATTACAAGTGAAATGCTAAAAATAAATATAAACCAACCTATATACTCATTGAATATACATAAGAGGTAATGATTATAAAGAGGTACATTAATATACATAAGAGGTAAATGATACTATACATTGATTAATATAGTGCAATGTGCCAATATATAAATAAGTGCAAAACAAAATCCGAGTAGTGCAAAAGTCCACACAAAAGAACTGTATATACAGAGCAGCCACTGTGTGTCAAGACTGTCCAGATGCAAAAAGTTTGAAACGAAAACCGCTTAAGTAGAGATGAAGACTATCTGATGTCCACTTAGGGAGTCATCGGGACATGTGTATCCACCACCCAGGCGGGGGAGTAAACACGCTTACCGAACTATGTGGACCCCGCTGCCAGCGGCAAAGAGTCAACCATGCATAGAGATAAAAAACTACAGGATAATGGTCAAGGAAAAGGTCACTGAAGATCTGTCATCATAACTCTCCACTCTGTCCAGCCCCTCTATTAGATCTTGAACTCCACCATTCATAGAAAACAAAAGGTTTCCACAGAGTGTAGAACCATTTCTCACAAGCTTTATTGAAAAGGCAGAAAGCTTACATCAAGTCTGGAGTTACAGGCATATTAATAGAACATCTTCAAAATTGTGATCACATGGGTAATCCCAAAATGCACAATGACATGGAACAGGCACAATACAACTTGACGTGTTTCGTCTACACAGACATCATCTGGGGCAATTTTGTTTTACAGACCCCTCTCAGCAGCACATTTCCTCTTCTCCACTGCTCTTTTCAGCTGCCAAAAAAAAAAAAATACCTGCAATGCTTTACCTTACATTTTACAATCTTATCATACAATCTCACTATAATGTGCGTTAGATTTACCCAAAGCTTATACTATAAGGACATCAAAATTATCCAGTTTGTTATTGATTAGGCAGATCCTTGCATTACATATTTGTTGGTGGTTTTAATATTGTGCAATCAGATTGTAAGATATGAGGACAAGTATGGGGTTGCATGTGATTAATAACATGTGATAGAGTCGATGCTTTGTGATTGGTCCAGCACTGTCACACAGGGGTAGTGGAATAGCCATCTCTGTATCAACTTTGAATAGAGGTCCAACTTAAGCTTACTGTACATAGTGTGGCTTTCCTTTTTTCCTACAGCTAGAGTTATAGGATAGCAAAGGAAAGATAAGAATATACTGCTAGGATGCAGATCATTAGAATGGAACTAAAGTGTATCTGAGTACTACAAACTGAAAATACTATTCAATTCACTTGTATTATTTATAGCAAATGCCCCTATCCAATTACACTTTATTTGGTTGAGAAATCACTTTAAAAAACACACCCCTAGCATTTCTATCTGTTGCAAGCTTTAATAATGGCAGATGATTAGTGTAGTGTTTAGGCTGTATTCCCACATGGTGGCGCTTTGAATCACGGAACAGAATAGCTGTGATTCTGCCCGTGATTTCAAAATGCCCAGGTGAATGGCAGCTTAAAATGCGGTGCGGTTCTGCTGTAATTGTCGTGCGATAAATCACGCTGCAATCCGCATTGCGTGAAGCTTGTTGCCCAAAAAAAGTTCAGGAGCTTCTTTTAGGCGTCAAGCTTCATGCGATGCGGTTTGCCGCACGATTTATCGAGTGACAATCGAGGCAGGGTCGCACCGTGTTTTTAAGTGCCATTCAAATGAATGGAATCTGAAATGTGTGTTGTGCGATTTGTCATTCAGACCTGAGCTATTCTGCCCGCGATTCAAAATGCCCATGTGTGTATGCAGCCTTACTTCCTGGAATCCATCTGCCCTTAGCTCAGGCATGCAGCCAGAAGTGTGTGCTTAGCTGAGGAAATCCCTTCTCCCCTCTTCCAGATAAAATAAAATGTCAATGAAGACTCCTGGATAGGGATGAGCTTAGCGTTCGAGTCGAACCCATGTTCGACTCGAACATCGGCTGTTCGATCGTTCGTCGAATTGCGAACGTTATGGGCCGTTTGCGCCAAATTCGTGTGGCGCGTCACAGCCCATAATTCACTGCGGCATCGCAGTGCATTGCTGGCTGATGATTGGCCAAGCATGCACTATGACCCGCATGCTTGGCCAATCACAGCGCCGTCGGTACAGAGAGCTGTAATTGGCCAAAGCCAGGGTGGCTTTGGCCAATTATGGCTCCAGGGGGTTTAGAACACGTCGGTCCTGTGTAGTGTGTGTAGTGTGTAGTGTGTTTCGGCGTGCTTAGAGAGAGAGAGACAGTGTCATTTCATTTGAGTTAGCTAGATTAGGCAGGACAGTCAGTGAGTTAGCTGCACTTATAGTGTATTGTGTATATATATATGCATCCCAGGTGTTGCATGCATATATATATATATATATATATATATATATATATATATACACTGTATTCAGTTTAGCTAGATCCGTTCCTGTTATCTTCCTACTGACAGGCAGGCTTGTCTTGTTACAGTATTTACAGCTACCTGAAGAAAATTACTGGTGTTCTTTTGATCCTATTAGTACCACAGTCAGGCAGCTAGACTATTTACAGTTAGTGTAGTGCGTCCTCCTCACAGTGTTCAGCTAAAGCTACAAGTTAGGGTGTATATATATATATATATATATATATATATATATATATATATATATATATATATATATATATATATATATCCCAGCTTAGTGCAGCTACAGGCCATTAGTATGTCTGGAAGGCCAACAAGGAGAGGCAGACAGTCACAAGCCAATAAAAGAGGGCAAGCAGGCTCTGTGTCTAGGGGCAACAGTGCTGGTCGTGGAGACGGTGCACCCTCATCAGCACGTGGCCATGGGACACGCTTGGCCTTTTTTCGGCAGCTGGCCGTGTTGAGCCGCAACATGCGGAAGACTTGGTCGAGTGGATGACCAAGCCGTCCTCATCCTCCTCATCCTCTCTCACCCATGCTCAGGGTACTTTGTCTGGCAAAGCAGCGGCCTCTTCCCTTGACTCAATGTCATCAGTGACTCCTTCCCTAGCCCCACCATGTCCTCCTGAGGAGTCCCTCGAACTGTTTGACCACAGTGTTGGGTACATGCTCCAGGAGGATGCCCAGCATTTGGAAGGCTCTGATGATGATACTGAGCTAGATGAAGGCAGTAATGTGAGCACGGACAGAGGGGGTGCCCAAGAAGGACAGCAATCTGGCAGTCATGCTCCCCCTGCTGCAGCATACTGCCGAGTTTGCTCCAGTGATGAGGAGGGAGGGGATGATGAGGTCACTGACTCAACATGGGTGCCTGATAGGAGAGAGGAGGAGGAGAAGGAGGCAGCACATCACCAACGAGGCAGGATGCCCTCCAGGGGCCAGCCTAAGGGCAGCACACTGACTGCATCACACCCCATGTGCAGGGCGCTGCAGTCTGTTCGCGTTATTCAAAAAGTTCTTTGGTGTGGGCCTTTTTTGAGACGAGTGCATCAGATCGCACCACTGCTATTTGCAACATATGTCTCAAGCGTATCTCGCGTGGCCAAAACATCTCATCATCATAAAAATGAATCAGTCTTGGATCACCACCAGCTACCAAGCACCTGATGCTGATGTAACCGAATAATTTTTTTTGAAATCTCAGATCCCTTCAAAGACTGCCTATGCTGATGCTGAGTGACTATCCTGAGTAATTATCCTCTTCCTCCTCAATGATCACGCTGATAGCTTGTAAGAACATTTTTGGTTCTGGGCGCCACCACCAGTGCCTAAGGCCCAATTTTTCAGCCCCTGTTTAACAGGGACGTGTATAACAGGGGCGTGTAATTACAATTTTTGATGCAATACTTTGCAGCAGGGCTCGTTTTTGCGTTCCAACTAGAGTATCTGTGAGGGGTTGCAGTGTTGTGGCACCAGTGCCTAAGGCCAAATTTTTCAGCCCCTGTTTAACAGGGGCATGTAATTACAATTTTTGATGCAATACTTTGCAACAGGGCTCGTTCCTGCATTCCAACTAGAGTATCTGTGAGGGGTTGCAGTGTTGTGGCACCAGCACCAGTGCCTAAGGTCCAATTTTTCAGCCCCTGTTCAACAGGGGCATGTAATTACAATTCTTGATCTAATATTTCACAGCAGGGCCCGTTTCTGCACCCACGAAGAGCGAGTGAGGACTTACAGTGTTGTGGCACCAGCACCACCACCACCACCACCAAAGGCCCAATTTTTCTGCCCCTGTTCAACAGGGGCATGTAATTAAAATTCTTGATCTAATATTTCACAGCAGGGCCCTGTGAGGGCTTACAGTGTTGTGGCCACAACAACACCTAAGGCCCAAATTTCTGCTGAGTATATAGGGCAGGCCCCTACTTTCAAACATCCAACTTACAAACAACTCCTACTTGCAAACGGAAGGAGACAACAGGAAGTGAGATGAAATCTACCCCTAGGAAGGGAAATTCTCTCCTGTAAGAGTTAATATGGGAAAAACGTTTCTCCTTTCCACTGATGCTTTATCACCAATCCTTGTTTCACAAAAAACCCCAAATTTTCAAAAAACATTTGTCATTGGGACAAAAAATGAGGTGAAACCTTCTGAAGAGGAGCACAGACAGCAAAACAAATGTCACAGGGGTGATAACCCTTCCCTATGTTTTCCAAAAAGCTTAAAATAGATTTTTTGGCTGGAGCTAAACACGTTAAAAATGTACCAGTTCAAAATTACAAACAGATTCTACTTAACAACAAACCTACAGTCCCTGTCTTGTTTGCACCGCCTGTATACTGCTGTTCAGAGTATATAGGGCCTGGGGGCCCCGCGCCTTTCCTTTTTTTAATTTAGGTGCGGGGTTCCCCTTAATATCCATACAAGACCCAAAGGGCCTGGTAATGGACTGGGGTGTACCCATGCTGTTTGTCTCACTGGTTTTCATCCATATTGCCAGGACCCGCAAGCAGTTTTAAATGACTTTTTTTCCTTTAAAAATGACATTTTGTGCAGGGACTGTTCTAAGCACGGGAAACGTGCGCCACTTTATAGGCATACTATAGACACCCCCCAGGAACGATATTTAAAGGAATATTTCACTTTTTTTTTTTTTTAACTTTAAGCATCATTAAAATCACTGCTCCTGAAAAAATGGCCGTTTTTAAAAGTTTTTTTTGCATTGATACATGTCCCCTGGGGCAGGACCCGGGTCCCCAAACCCTTTTTAGGACAATACCATGCAAACTAGCCTTTAAAATGAGCACTTTTGATTTTGAACGTTCGAGTCCCATAGACGTCAATGGGGTTCTAACGTTCGGCTCATCCCTACTCCTGGAATGTGTGACATCATTTTGGCCTAGGCCAGAAACCAGGAAGCAACAAAAATGTAAAAAAGGTTAAAACAAGTAAATATAATATACATACCTATCTATTTATTAAGGCCAACAGCATAAGGTTTAGAAATATCTCATGTTGCTTGAGACAGTATAGTTCTGCCTAAAAGTGAACCTCTTGCTTTGCCCTGCAAGGCTCACTTTAATTAAAGACAAAAAAATATGAAGTGTATAAACATTGCAAGCACATACACACCCTGAAGAAATAACATTTGTAGGAATAAATAGAAAACAATGTATTTGAATTTAAAAGTTTGAGATGAAGTATATAGAGTAAAATAAAATCATTTAAAATTCTAAGGGTTAAGGGTGCTTAAAGTCGAACTTGACGCAAAAGGGGAAGTTCCACTTGTTTGCATCCCCCCCCCCCCCGCCACATTTTTCACTTTTTGGAGGGAGGGGGGAGCTGGTACCTGGTTTTGACAGCTACCCGCTCCCACTTCTGCTGTAGCGATCTCTGCGATCTTCAGCCCACCTCCTTCACTCCGCAGCCTTCTGGGACACATCACAGGTCCCTGAAGACAGTGGGACTAAAGTGCCACACAGCTTGTGCATGCGCAGTAGGAAACCAGCTGTGAAGCCTAAAGACTTCACTGTCAGTTTCCTATATCTAAGATGCCGGCGCCTGCACCCAAAGCCGATTGAAGAACCAGCTTGGGTAGGGACATCATTGGATCCCTGGACAAGTAAGTGTCCCTATATTAAAAGTCAGCACATACAATATTTGTAGCTGCTGATTTTTTATTTTTTTGGGGAGTGAGACTGGGGCTCCTCTTTAAATTATGTTAAATAAATATGAGGAGTATAATACGAGGAGTGTAAATTGCAGACGTTAACAAAGACTAGAACTAAAAACAATTTATTGTTAATGTTGCATTACATCCCAAAAAGCTTTATAAACACATACAGTATAGCTAAGACAAAAAACACTTGATAACACAAATCTTTTATACTACATGACAAGTTAGGAAATATAATGGCAGAGGACAAAGCAAGAACAGAAATCTTAGATATCATACATATATTTTATCTGTCTTAAAAAAAAACTGCCAATGCCAGATAATATAATGGAAGATTTTTTTTCTTCTTTGTATAGAGCAAGGAAGGTTCTGCCAAGTGTTTAGTGTCTGGTCGGTATCCCCACTGGAAAGATTTTCTACTGTTTTCTATTGCTGTGACCACAGCATCTTTCCAAAGGTAACACAAAGCAAGAAAATGTAATGCAGATTATAAAGCATTTCTATGTTTCATGTGGGATCTGCACTCTAATGCCACGTACACACGGTCGGACTTTTCGTCTACAAAAGTCCAACGGACGCTGACGGACTAAAGCTGGCTGGTAATCCGATCGTGTGTGGGCTTCTCCGGACTTTCAACGGACTTTTTTAGCCTCAAATCCGACGGACTTTAGATTTGAAACATGCTTCAAATCTTTACGTCGTAACTACGACGGACCCCGAAGTCCGCTCGTCTGTATGCTAGTCCGACGGACAAAAAAACGACGCATGCTCATAAGCAAAAACTAAACGGAAGCACTCGGTCTAGTAAAACTAGTGTTCGTATTGTAGGTAGCACATTCCTCACGCTGCAAAATCTGTGATCGTTGAATGCAGCGCCGCATTTAATGTCTTCTTTACGAATGCTATAAAGAATGAAGATGTTTTGCTGTTCATATTCAAACAGAGTTCTCCCAAACAGATTTCTGGATTCTTTTTCTCTTTGATCTCATGAATGACATGGTATGCTTTTTCAAAACAATGTTTCCATACTAATAATACTTTTTAAACTTTTTTTTTTGGTGGAGTCATCTTTTCTTGTAATTTTTATCCAGATATTTATTTTATGATTGCTGTGGAACTTTTTTTCTGTTTATCTCTAAATTTTTTTGTAAAGTTACCACAGGGAACCCATTTTTATATATATTTTTTAAATTTTTTTTAATGTTTGTAAAGTTACCACAAAGAACCCTTTATAATTTTTGTTTTTATAGTGATTTGTTATTTTTTTTTATATAAAGTTAACCCAAAGAACCGTTTTTGGTTATGTTTCTTTTTTTTTTTAAATACTTACCACTCGAACATTATTAACATTATTTTAATCTATTTTTGTTGTGTTTTTGCAAAATCAATGAGATTGTTGTCCCTTGTTAATTTAAAACATTGTGTCTAAAATCTATGGTTTAAAATAAAAAACCTAAACTCAAAAAAGATCCATTTATTTATGGTCTAAATAAAATAAAGAGGAAGTCAACGCTGGAAAAAGTATGTGTACAAGATAATGGGGATCTTGAGGAGTCCATATAAGAGGGAGCACAATCTGGTCCAAGAATCCCAGAGATCAACAGCACCAGCAGATGATATAGATGTCCCCAGACTGTGGTACTACAACAGCCTGCATCTTCTGTCAGACCAGACTGAACCCAAGTCATCACTTTCTTCTCTTCCCTGCATCCTTTCCTCCACGCTGCCCTGCAGCCTTCCCTGCAGCCTTCCCTGTAGCCTTCTTTCGAGGCTGTGGCTCTGGTGTTTCAGTTGTGGCAGGAGGAGGAGGAGGAGGAGGAGGAGGGGGGGCTGCCTCATGTAGTTGGGTGTTTCGTGTTAGCGTGCCCTGCAGCCCCTTCTGGATTGTTTCCCCAAATAGTCGCTCACAAATGAGGCGCTGCTCCCAATCCATTTGAAGAAGCCTGCTGGCTAAGTAGCAGCCATAGGACTCTTCCGCTTCGGGGGGGCTCTTTAAAAAACGGGTGGCCTCTTGCATGAGGCGCAGGGATGCCTCCTGTGTGACCGTCCCCTTCCTGGCCCTTTTTTTGGGAAGGTGGAGGGGAGGCACTTGGGATTCGGTCAGGCTCCTACTGGGCCCAGCCACCTCACTTGGCCCAGCCACCTCACTTGGCCCAGCCACCTCACTGGGAGCAGCCACCTCACTGGGAGCAGCCACCTCCTGCCTGATACTGGGCCCAGCCTCCTCCAGGATGATGGTGAATCCGGCCTCCTCCAGGCTGTCCATGGGCCCGGTCTCCTCCTGCCTGCCACTTTCCCCACATTCCTCCTGGATGGACTCATCCTGTGTATAAAAAAAGGACAATAGTTTTAGTATATTTTTTTGGGTTCATCAATGACACACAGTTTGCTTCTCATGACTAGCAAATTCAATGTGAATACATCTCTTTAATAAAAGAGTCTAATCAGACACCCTAATTATTTCAAGCAGGTGCCAAACATATTTAGCCACTACTGTCAATTGATATGTATACACAATTTTGAGGGCAAAATTATTTTAGACAATTATAACATCCAGTTAACATCATTAATATTAGTACAGTAAATATTTGTTAAAATAATTTACCTGACTCCAGATGGTCATATCCGGTTCATCCAGGATGGAAGACCCAGCTTGCTCCTCATCAGCCTCTGCTGGGGTGGAGGGAAGGGTGGAGGGAAGGGTTGAAAGTGATGCCCTGGCTTTAGTCTGGTCATCAAGAAAACGGAGTTGATTGTAGTACCACAGCCTGGGTACATAAACATCATCTGCTGATGCTCCTGATCTCATTGATTCCTGGATCTTCTTATGTTCCCTCTTATACATGTTCCTCAAGACCCCAATTTTCTTGAGCAATGTCTCCATTGTTGCTTCCGGGATGGTCGCCTGGACAAAGGCCAGAAGTCTCTCCAGCGTTGACTTCCTCACATGCTTTGCATAATACTGTGGGTGTTTCACCTCCCACAAATTCCTCATCTCTCTATATTTAGAAATAAAAGCAGTAAGGAACTCTGGATCCTTAAATAGGGGATTCATAATGTCTGTATAAAAGATAAAGTCACAAGACAAAAAACACTTTTATTGGGTTTCTGCTAAACCCTCATCATCTTATCCCTATGTAGGCCTCATCAATCTGTCAAGCCATATAGGCCGCTTGCTACAAAGTCTTGACCAAAAGTATAAATTTTAAATTACCTTCGTTTAGTAGCGTCCCGGTCCACTATCACCTACGCACAGAACGTACGTACGACACGTGCGCAAGGCCCCTCTTTATACACTACGCATGTGTGAAACTCCGCCTGCGTCGCCCGCCCCTGACGTTCGATTTTAACTCATGTTCTCCGCCCCTTAATTCTACGCACAGAACGTACGTACGACACGTGCGCAAGGCCCCTCTTTATACACTACGCATGTGTGAAACTCCGCCTGCATCGCCCGCCCCTGACGTTCGATTTTAACTCATGTTCTCCGCCCCTTAATTCTACGCACAGAACGTACGTACGACACGTGCGCAAGGCCCCTCTTTATACACTACGCATGTGTGAAACTCCGCCCCTGACTTTCGATTTTAACTCATGTTATCCGCCCATTTTTAGTTACGGCGCGTAGTGGGGTGAATAATGGCGGAGACACACGACATGTTAACTACCTCAGGTAGCGAAAAAAGCCCGGAGGCTGGAACGTCAACCAGATCTGTGAGGCCTAGATTTAAGGCCTCCAATATGAGTTTTGAAGAGATGGTGGAGATGGTGGCCATTCTTCAAAAAAAGGACTATGATGGGAAGTATGGGCCGTACGCCCGGCCAAATTTGCGCAAGGCCAAAATAATGGCGAAGGTGGTGGACACTTTACAGGCTTCTTTTGGGGTACAGCGCTCCAGGGATCAACTTAGAAAAAGATGGTCTGACCTGAAACTCAGGGAGCCGGATCAGTTCAAACGGATCCGGAAAGTGCTGAAAAAAAGTAAGTACCTGTGTTTTCATCTTGTGTTGATTACCTCGTATACCGCTCCATGTGCTTTTCATTCCTCTACGATTGTTTGCATCGTTTGAAACGATCTTTTAATAAACATCGTTACATATCTATATATAATATATACATATATATATCTCTCTCTATATATATATATACACATAGACATATATATATATATATATATATATATATATATATACATATATATATATATATATATATATATATATATATATATATATATATATATATATATATATATATATATATATATACACATATAAAAATTCATAGTGTGCCGACACCACCGCCTTTAAAACAATACTGTGGAACCCCTTATAATTAAAATAGTATGACCCCGAATGGGGTGGTGGCACGATGTGGACATGTTTCCCATCTATAGCCCCTCCACAATTGGGAAAGTCCCAACGGGTGGTAAAATGGGATGCCACAGTCTGCCATTCCTGTGGCGTTGAAGGAAACTGGGGAATCAAACAAGAAAACCAAAATCATTAATTTTGAAGATAACATTGCAAGAAAATTATACAATTAAAAACATTATTCCCCAGCATCAGTATAACATTAAATAATTTAAATCTTCGGGAAGAACTAATATGGAAAGGCACACTTATCAGATTGCTCACCCCCTCTGATGGAACATTGATTACATTTTAGGGGGTTGTGAAATCCCTAAAAAAGATTACTTTTAGGACACGCAGGGATTTAGGGACTAAAAAGGCTACAAGACTGCAGTTGTCGCACTCTGCAAGTGCAGTTGCTACCCAGCTTACAGTAAATGAGGTAAGGTAAATAGGCAGTCATGTTGCAAGGAGTACACAATCACATGCAAGGGAAATTAATGAAAACACTTTGTGGCTTGCATATGATTTGATGATGGAAATCAGCAGAGCTTCTGCTCATTTACTAAAGCACTGGAACAAATGCACTTGGAGAGTGCACATGCATTTTGCAAAGTGCAACATATATTTGCTTTATACAAATCAACACCACAGAACATTCTAGCAAATTTTTACGAGGGTGGGGGGGGGGGGGTTGGGAAATCAAGCTAATTGCTAATTATAAGCACACTATTTGGATTGAGTTTAGGTGGGGGGGAGGGGGTTGGGAAATCAAGCTAATTGCTAATTATAAGCACACTAAATACACTCAAACAAAATACATTCAAAATGAGTAGACTAGGTGGATATGTGCCCATCATTGCATGCTGGGGAGGTTATTGAAGGAAAATATACATGCATGACAAAAAAGAACAGGAAAAAAATCCAGCATGTGTGAGGATAAAAAGGGGACATTCACACTATATTGCAATGATGGTAAGTAGTGTTTGAGGCAAGAAATACATTACATTATCAAAGATTACATAAAAGAACATGTGATGCTAATAAAAGAAAAATATCTTACCTTAATATAGTCCTTCTGCAGGACCTGGATGATGGCAGAACAGGTCTCTGGGATAATGATCCCCAGAGCCTGGGGGGAGATGCCTGTCGAGAACTTGAGGTCCTGCAGGCTTCTCCCTGTCGCCAAGTACCGCAACGTGGCAACTAGCCTCTGCTCCGGAGTGATGGCTTGCCTCATGCAGGTATCCTGCCTGCTGATATAGGGGGTCAGCAAAGCCAACAAACGGTCAAAAACGGGCTCCGTCATCCGGAGAAAGTTCCTGAAATCCTCAGGATTATTCTCACGGATCTCACGGAGCAATGGCATGTGACAGAACTGGTCACGCTGGAGCAACCAATTCTTGGTCCATGAACTCCTCCTCGCCCTGTTCATGGACTGGTCTTGGTCTGAAGAATAAACTACAGCACCAAACACATACAATGCACGAGCTTGACGACGAGTACGTACAGGTAACATGGTTTCAAAACGGTCGGCTGGTCAGAACGCACTAAACAGAACGCACTGAAGAACAGCAAGGCCTGTGAAGAGCGACCTGAAAATCAGGAACGAGCGGACAATAAAACAAAGATTTCTCAATGCCAACTGACCAAACGCACTGAAAAGCAGATACAAACCTCACAAGCACAGACTGAACAACAGTTAAAACGAACTGAAAAATACGAGTCTCACAAGCGCGAATCGTCTCTCACCAAACTTCTACTAACACGAGATAAACACGAGATTAGCAGAAGGAGCCCAAAGGGTGTCGTACGGGCTATTGAACTTCCGTTTTATAGTCTCGCCGGACTTGGTGTACGTCACCGCGTACTAGGCTGTCGAACTTTTGTGTGGTCGTGTGTAGGCAAGTCCGTTCGTTAGAAAGTCTGCCGCAAGTCCGCCGAAAGTCCGCCGGAAGTCTGTCGGACAGGCTGTCGGACTTTTGTAGACGAAAAGTCCGACCGTGTGTACGCGGCATAACATGCAGCTCATCCTTCAATGTTTATGTAGAGAGGCCTGCACTCCAGCAGACAAAGCTCACCCCTAAAGTATGTCCTCAGTGATAAAGGGCTTAGCGCAACCTCCCTTACCAGGGTCCATTCTACCAATCTGCTTTTTAACACATGCATGTCATTCCCCAGGATGCCTTCTACTAGTGAGGTCTCCCCCCCCCACCACTACACAAACCTAACACCCTAATATCCATGCCACCAAGAGTCAACCCTTCCCTTTCTATTATATGAATAATCAATGCCTAGTAACCCTTTCCTAAAAGCAGTGTCTCATGCCTTTAATACATGTAGCACTAACTCTCGGTGGAGCTGCTGGTTTAAGCGGGTCTGTTACCTTCACTCTGCTTCCCTCTGTTTCACCGGCACCGGGTCTAGGGTTCCGTTGAGTTTACTTCTGGACGACACACGCACCAACACTGGAGTACGTTTTCAATGCTTTATTAAACAAACGACTTAGGAAGTAGCAGGAAAGAGGCGGAAAGGAAACTCGCAGAAGAAACTCAAATATTCTCTGAAAGGGTTCTCTTGGCAAAGGTCTTGGTATAATTCAAATACTATTTGAAATGTGCTCCCCTCGTGGGACACACTCCTTGCTCGTCTGGATAGGCCTCTCTCACCGGTCTAGCAGCCAGTACGCAGCACGAATCAAAGTCTCTGCCACAGACTTGTTTGGGAATAAAATCCATACGATCGTCTGCCACAGGATGTATAGATTTGCTACAGTGAAAGTCAGTCACAGTGCTTGAACCTTTAAGCCGAGCCGGCAACCCTATGCTGTATAGTTACTTTTGGATACGTCCTCCAACCGAGTCACCAGGCCCCTCTATAGACCCGCACGCCGCGTGATCTCTCCAAGACGGGTCCTCCCCTGGGATCTCCTCGGTTGTCCAGCTTCGTCACACAGGACCGACAGCTCAGGACCATTCCTCGGCCGCGGTGGTAGGCCCCAGACAAGCCTCTGGACCCACCCCTGCGCCATTGTATCGTGGGCCTCCCGATCGGAGGACCACGAGGTAGCTCCTTAACGCATACCTGTCGGCCAGGAGGGCCAGCAGGTGCCTGTAAAACGAACACCAAAATATGGCGTCTGTCCCATAAATACCCTCGCCCAGAATGCAACTCGGAGGACCACCTCCACCGAGCGTGCCTCCAGGACAGAGGAGCATATATTCGCTTCAACACGTTGCCTTTCCAACCCTGACCAGTGGCAACAGCGACACCCACCGGTCAGCACGGAAACACACACAACGTCAGCCAAGCTGGAACAGAGGCAAACTTTTAACCTTCCTAACACACAATTTACTAAATTTACCTAACATGTGGTAGATTGCAAATCTACCAGCGCTACATATAGAGTGCCTCATAGCTTTCCATTACAGCAGTGTCTCATAACTCTATCATAGACAGTGCCTCATACCACTCATAAAGTGGATATTCACCGTACCTAAGCACCACAAACCAAAACCACTATTTAATTCATTTTTGAATATTTAAAGCAAACCCTATTCTATGCATTAAAGTGGATGTAAACCCGAAATTTTTTTTTTTTTGATGCCATAATGTAGAGTATAAGATTTCCTCTCATTTGAGCCCAGTCTTGCCACAAAGAGTTAATCCAGCTCTGAGCAATCCTCTTTTATTGTTCAGTGAGATAAATCTTGACAAACTGAGAAAAACTTTGTCAAATCCTGCCCCTTGCTGTGAGTGACAGGTGATTTACATCTTGTGCACTAGACTAAGAGACATGCAGTATTTTTTAAGTCATGTGGCTACTTTCCTGCCTTTTCACTGGATGTTAGAGATCATAGCAGAAGTTCAGTGTTAGAAATACACAGGAGAAAATGCATATTGACAAGGGGAGTATAGAGGTGGGCGGGGAGTCTACTGACATCACGACTCCGCCCACTGAGCTCCAGACAACAGACCCGCCCACAGAATCTGCAATTTTCGGGTCTCATAACAGACAGAGGGGAGACATTTGACAGGTAAAGATACATGCAGGAGGCGTGTATATCCTTATAGATAACCCCTATGGCTGTAGTTTAGAAAGGATGACATTGGATTTACATCCACTTTAAGATAAAAAGTCTTCTGTGTGCAGTTGCCCCTCTAGCCCCCAGTTATTTTTATAGGAAAAAAACGAGACTTTACAATCACTTTAACTGCTTCAGCCCCGGAAGATTTTACCCCCTTCCTGACCAGAGCACTTTTTGCGATTCACCACTGCGTCTCTTTAACGGACAATTGCGCAGTCGTGTGATGTTGCACCCAAACAAAATTTACGTCCTTTTTTCCCCACAAATAGAGCTTTCTTTTGGTGTTATTTGATCACCTCTGCGTTTTTTTTTTTTGCGCTATTAACAAAAATAGACCGACAATTTTGAAAAAAACGCAATATTTTTTATTTTTTGCTATGATAAATACCCCCCAAAAATATATAAAAAAAACAAAATTTTTCTTCAGTTTAGGCCGATATGTATTTTTCTACATATTGATTGGTTTGCTTAAAAGTTATAGTGCTATAAAAATGCACTGATTACTGTGTTAATGACACTGGCAGGGAAGGGGTTAACCACTAGGGGGTGATGAAGGGGTTAAGTGTGTCCTAGGGAGTGATTCTAACTGGGGGGGTGGGCTTCAACTCACATGACAGCGATCACTGCTCTCGATGACAGGGAGCAGTGATCTCTGTCATGACACAAGCCAGAACGGGGAAATGCCTTGTTTACATAGGCACTTCCCCGTTCTGCGGCTCCGTGACATGATCTCTGGGAGACTCGATGTCCGCCGGTCCCTCGGGCACGGTCGTGCTGTAGGCGGCAGGCATGCACCTGCTATCCCCATCTCTTAAAGGGGACATACAGGTATGCCTATTTGCCCATCACTGCTATTGTGCCGACGTATATCGGCGTGAAGCGGTTGGCAAGTGGTTAAATAAAGGCAAATGATTCTTGTAGCATTTGCTTCCTGGAATCCATCTGCCCTTAGCTCAAGCATTCATGCAAGAGAGTGTGCTTAGCTGAGAAAACCCCTCCAGAAGACTCCTGTGATGTATGGCATAATTTGCCTAGGCAAGAACCAGGAAGTAACTAAAGAAATGTAAAAAAAAAGTTTAAAACAAGTAAATATGATATACCTTCCTATCTATTTACTAATGCTAGCAGCATGAGGATTAAAATAATCAATGTTGATTATACCTCCCTATTACAGTCTATGCCTATTAACTCTTTATTACAAGAAGTGTCTCATGCCTCTGTAGCACCCTGATAGTAGGCAGGGTTGCTAAGAGCCGGTTCACGCTAGGACGACTTGTCAGGCGACTTAGCCACCTGACAAGTAGCATCCTGTTCTGTACAATGGCACCGTTCTAATCGGAGTGATGCAAGTCGCTCCAACTTAGAAAAAGGTTCCTGTACTACTTTGGGGGCGACTTGAGGCGACTTGCATTGACTTCTATATAGAAGTCGTTTTGCAAGTCGCTGCTGCAGTCGTGTTCAAGTTGTCTGAGGCAGTCGCGCTGCAAGTCGTGCTGCCTCAGTGTGAACCGACTCTAACAAATTTAGCTTGCGAGGTGGTAATTGGGGATTCACTGGCTTTCTCCCTAACTCTGGATTTGATGCACCTCTTCTCCTGTCACTAGGTGGCACTGTTGCCTGTGGCAGTAAAATGATAAGGGCATAGGGAATTCAGACTAGGAGTGAATAGGTTGACTCAGCCAATTGGCAGGGGTCTCTTTGGTTCCTTGGCCTGCTGGGAGCGCCTATTTATTTGGGAGGAGTCAGGTGATCGGGGTCTGTGTCACCTGGACGGCTGTCTGGGTGGACGTGTCTCACAAGGCTCTGGGTTGCTAGGCCAGAAGCCTGAGGCCTATCCCAGGATCACCTGGCTGCTAGGCTGTCTGAGGCCTATCCAGGTTTGAGAGAAGCAGCACGGGGTTGGGTCTTCAGGCTGAAAGCCCAACCAAGTTGCAGAGGTTCCGCCGGACGGGGGAACTGGATCGTTGCCAGCGGTGAGGGAGAAGTAATTGCCACAAGGGACGACCACTTCTGTCGCCAGGGGCAAGTGATGATCAAGGCCAGAGGTAAAGGGAGGAATAGTTGGCAGCAAGGAACAACCATTCCTGTTACCATAGGCCAGTGTATGTAAGTCTAAAGGAGTACCAGAGCAGCCTTTTCACCATGGTGGATGGTGAAGAAGTGGGAAAGCTTCAGCAGAGTGCCAAGCCAGGGACCCAGCGGGTTAGCGTGGGTGAAGCTTGAGGAGTTTACAGTGGGTTAGCTGTGGAAGAGCTCAGGGGATCCAGTGATGTTTGGGATCTTAAAGTCTAGTGAGAGGCCAGGAGCTCAGTGAGTGAAGATCTATAGTAGGATAATGTGAGATGTGAGAGAAGACCTACAGTATAATGGGTTACTGTGAGTTACGTGTATGGAACTCTATTGACTGTTCAAAGTTCAGTTGCCATAGGAGACAGCAGTTCTACAAATACAGTTGCTGCATCCAGCTTAAAGGCCCTCTACCTGTATAGCTATCCACCTATTATTTTGTCACGGAGTCTGCCAATTACTATTGCATCTGCCTATCGGTGCCCTGGCACTAACCCTCCCTCCCCTAGTTCTGTTTAAGAGACAATAAATCTCTTTTCTTGCACTCCAAAAAGTGACTGGCGCCCATGTTTTCAACTTGCAATACACCCACCATGCCTAATAACCCACACTACAAGGAAGGATGTCAGCTCTCCCTGACTCTGGAGGTCACCATTAGTCCTTTGGAGGTTGGAGATGGCGCTACATTTGGTGCCCAACGTGGGGCAAAGGCGTTGTTCCTGCAGTAGTCGTCCCTAGCAATGGACTGCAACTACATCAGGATTTTACCTGGCTCCATGGGAAGGTGGCAAGGAACATCTTTATTCCTCATAAACTGTGTTATTATCCATTCTAACTATGTGGGGAGGAACCAACGTGTCTCATTGCTCATGGTAGGGTGTCAGCCTGGTCTTTTGTCACTTTATGCCAGTGCTGCAGGGGTTAAGGCGGACTCCATTAAAGTTTTGGCACTTCCAAAAAGTGACTGACGCCCATGTTTTCAACTTGCAATACACCCACAATGCCTAATAACCCACACTACAAGGAAGGATGTCAGCTCTCCCTGATTCTGGAGGTCATCATTAGGCTTTTGGAGGTCGAGGATGCCGCTACACCTCTTATACAAAGTGTCTCATACCTTCCCATTACAACAGCATCTCATACCTCTATCATAGACAGTGCCTCATACCACTCTAGTGTAGAGATGTAAAATTTCCGGAAATAGCTCGGAAAACAACCCAGTTTTTTCCCGTTTTTTGGGGGGGAAAAAATGAAAATTTTGGGGAAAATTGAAAAAAATGCTACATTAGCACTTTTTTGTCTTTTTAAGATTGAAAGTCATTCTGTTACTTTAGGAACATAAAATATGACTATGGACAATTTGACTACATAAAATTATCACAACTAGCATATTAAAAATATAGTGTAGCCAAACAATTATCACAAACATAATTTACTTTTTTATAATATTTATTTGTAACAAAGGGAGCAACAATCTCCTGAACTGCTTACTAGTTTATGTAGAACAGCCAAAAAGCCTCCACAAAACAATTTTCAAAACCAAAAGTAACAATTTTTCATATTTCCTCTCCACAGTATTAAATAAAAATAAAAACCCCATTCTGATAAAAAGAATTGAAGATGGGGGAAGTGTTAAGAAGAGAGTGGGACTAAGTTTCAATGGACATTTAATCAGAATTATTTTCTGAGCTGAAATCGTCAGTATCTGTCTCTGCTTCTGCAGCTACTCTTTTTTTGTCCGTCATCACAATTAGGAACTTCTAAAAACTTAAGGTGAACACTCTGTCTTAAAATATTTTATTCATCATGTTAAAATAAAATATTCCACAATTTTTTTTTCTTTTTTCAATTTTTTCAATTTTTTGGAAAAAAACAAAAAAGCCTTCAGGAAAAAAATGGAAAAAAACGTTTTTTTTCCAAATGTTTCCAGTTTTTTTTTCCGGGCCTTCACATCTCTACTCTAGTGTAATAGTGCCTTATGCCCCTCTGTTATACATAATAATAAAAGGAAAAGTTAGGAATTTAAATGAAACACCCAAGGATTGGGTGCCTCCATCCCTGTCAATAGCAAGAAGGGAGGGGGAGTTTGGGACTTTGAATGAGGCACATGAATGGAAAGCAATTGTTTGATCTAAAAAACGATTTTATTAAAATGCACATGACATAGCCTATATACGCACACAGAGAGTAGGTTGAATGATGATCATAGCCAATAGCCAAATCTCGGGTAATGACATGTAAGGGTATCAACATATAAAAAGGAGTGGATTGTATGAACATCTATGGCCAGTTGCTACATATGAAAAAGGTAAACATTAACAGAGTACATTTTATATGTTGACACCCTTACATGTCATTACCCGACATTTGGCTATTGGCTGTGATGATCATTCAACCTACTATCTGTGTATGTATATGTGCTATGTCATGTGCATTTTAATAAAATTGTTTTACGATCAAACAATTGCTTTCCATTCATGTGCCTCAAACACCCCCCCCCCCCTGCTCTGTTATACTTAGTTCCTCTCTGCTTTACATCCCAGGCTGTTCAGGCAGGGTTCTTTCATAAAAGTATCTATTCTTCAAAATACTTAAAAAATAAAAATTGTAATGTAAGTATCTGTTGTTAGCTGGTTGCACATGTTATACTATCTGTACAATCTCCTTTTAGATTTAACAACAACATTTATAAAGTAAGAGACCCTAACTAACTCATTTCATTTATATACTTGTAGATCCTCACATTACACGGATGTTGGAGGATTTAAAAGAAACTAGTTATGAGATAAATACCCAGCCTGCATTTGCAGACCCTCTTCTGAAAATATGAGTGGCCCGCCTGTCTTTTTGACTCACTCGCTTCAGCACTCTGGGTCACTGACCCAGAACAAATAAGAAAGTCAAGGGATAGTCTGAACCCCTGAGGCCCCGTGTTCACACCTGAGCGATTTTCTGCTTGAAGCTTGTAGCTCTAAAATGCTCAACAAGCCAAATCCCATTCATTTCAATGGCCCCTGTTCACATCTGAGTGTTCTGTCACCTGAAGCAAAGTGCCTGTCACTCAAGAAAGTACATCAGCTTCTTTTTGGCAGATTACAAGTGTTTTTGGCCCCATAGACTTCAATAGAAACGCCTGACTGGCGTTTTTTACGAGCGTTTTGTCACTCATTTTCTGCTCCAACAGCAGCTTTCCCCCCTTAATTTCCTATCTCTTTCTCCTCCCCAAAGTGCTTTCTATTGGTTAAGCAAAAATGCCTAAAGCTGTAAAACGCTTATAATACATTTCTAAAATGCTTTAAAAACGCTTGTAAAAAGCTGCAAAAACGCTTAAAAAAACGCCAGTATATTGCTGCACTCAGGTGGGAATGGAGCTTTATGTGCATACTTGTTCTAAGGTTTAAAGTACTGTAGAGGCAGCTAGCATTTTCAGAGGGAATGATCAGCAATGACTGTGCATATATTTCTCTCTTGGCAAGTTTTCTTTGGAAGATTGTATAATTAGATTTTAATGTGTGTGTGTGTGGTCAGTTTTACAATATGTCTGTGTTGCAGCTCATGCAATCATAGTTTAATACTACCCCACCCAAATTTTATGAATATATTGGACTTAATGTCAGGCCACACATCTTTAGACATCTGTACAATTCTAAACTTGGTAGACTTAATGATCATATTGTATCATTAACGGCTGGTTTGAACTTTCTTGGGCCACAGTTGCTAAACCCAGACCTAGCATATCAGGGTTTGTCATTTGAGAAAAATTCCATGGTCACTAAGAAGCTGAACAACAATTTACAAACACTTCACAAAGGTTCCACTGCTACTATGGATTTTATGATGTTTTCCATCTTGTGTACTTGACAGTACAGGGTAAACTACTGTAAATGTTATGTTGGGTACTGATACTAGGATACTGGACTTGGCAAAGGTACAGGTCATAGAGGGATAGCATTTCTCACACTTCTCATGTTGGCACAAATATACAGAATGAAAACCCTGTGGCCTTAGTGTCACAAGGACTATAAGCACAGATAAAGGATTTGTATATACAGTTGTGCTCATAAGTTTACATACCCTGGCAGAATTTATGATTTCTTGGCCATTTTTCAGAGAATATGAATGATGACCAAAAACTTTTCTTTCACTCATGGTTAGTGTTTGGCTGAAGCCATTTATTATCAATCAACTGTGTTTAATCTTTTAAAATCATAATGACAACAGAAATTACCCAAATGACCCTGATCAAAAGTTTACATACCCCGGTGATTTTGGCCTGATAACATGCACACAAGTTGACACAAAGGGGTTTGAATGGCTATTAAAGGTAACCATCATCACATGTGATCTGTTTGCTTGTAAATAGTGTGTGTGTATAAAATGTCAATGAGTTTCTGAACTCCTGACAGACCCTTGCATCTTTCATCCAGTGCTGCACTGACGTTTCTGGATTCATGGGGAAAGCAAAAGAATTGTCAAAGGATCTGCGGGAAAGGGTAGTTGAACTGTATAAAATGGGAAAGGGATATAAAAAGATATCCAATAAATTGAGAATGCCAATCAGCAGTATTCAAACTCTAATCAAGAAGTAGAAAATGAGGGGTTCTGCTGAAACCAAACCACGGTCAGGTAGACCAACTAAAATTTCAGCCACAACTGCCAGGAAAACTGTTCATGATGCAAAGAAAAACCCACAAATAACTTCAGGTGAAATACAGGACTCTCTGAAAACTCTCTGTGGTGTGGCTGTTTCAAGATGCACAATAAGGAGGCACTTGAAGAAAAATTGGCTGCATGGTCGAGTCGCCAGAAGAAAGCCATTACTACACAAATGCCACAAGGTATCCTGCTTACAATAAGCCAAACAGCACAGAGACAAGCCTCAAACCTTCTGGCACAAAGACATTTGGAGTGATGAGACCAAAATTGAGCTTTTTGGCCACAACCATAAGCGCTACATTTGGAGAGAAGTCAACAAGGCCTATAATGAAAGGTACACAATTCCTACTGTGAAACACGAAGGTGGATCGCTGATGTTTTGGGGATGTGCGAGCTACAAAGGCACAGGAAATTTGGTCAAAATTGATGGCAAGATGAATGCAGTATGTTATAAAAAAAAAACTGGAGGAACATTTGCATTCATCAGCCAGGAAGATGCGCATGGGACGTACTTGGACATTCCAACATGACAATGATCCAAAACTCAAGGTCAAGTCGACCTGTCATTGGCTACAGCAGATTAAAGTGAAGGTTCTAGAGTGGAAATCTCAGTCTCCTGACCTCAATATCATTGAGCCACTCTGGGGAGATTTCAAACGTGCAGTTCATGCAAGACAGCCCAAGAATTTACTGGAACTAGAGGCTTTTTGCCAAGAGGAATGGGCAGCTTTATCATCTGAGAAGATAAAGAGCCTCATCCACAAATACCACAAAAGACTTCAAGCTGTCATTGATGTTAAAGGGGGCAATACACTGTATTAAGAACTGGGGTATGTAAACTTTTGATCAGGGTCATTTGGGTAGTTTCTGTTGTGATTATGATTATAAAAGAGTAAACACAGTTGATTGATAATAAATGGCTTCAGCCAAACACCAACCATGAGTGAAAGAAAAGTTTTTGTGTTATCATTCATATTCTCTGAAAAATGGCCAAGAAATCATAAATTCTGCCAGGGTATGTAAACTTATGAGCACAACTGTATATCACAGAATGTCGCCATGCACCAAAAGAAATTGCCACCTGTAAATAAGGCCAGGATGTACTTAGCAAATGGTCTTTGAGATTGAAAAATTTGAAAAAAGTTGTAACAATAATTGGTCTACATGATGCTGTACAGTGAACACCAATCAGGGCAGGACTTTACTCTTGTGCCCGAGAGCACTTTTAGGACCTGCGTCAGAGAACTCCCCATTCAAGCCAATGAGAACCCAAAAGCTGCTTGATGCAGCTTGGAAGAAGGTTGGCTGCAGGTCAGAACGAGATCAACTGCAGGTAAAATACACCTGTGAATGAACTCAAGATTATCTTAGAAATGTTTTAAATGGTTGCCAAGGCTTTTTTGTGCTGTCACCATTAAACATTATTTTGGTGCTGTCCCTGGGGTTATCCAACAAACAAATAACAATATATGCTCCCTTTTCATTCTCCTGTTTGCATAATTGATCATGGTAGATGTATATGTGATCTTATGCCGTGTACACACGGTCGGACTTTTCAGCTACAAAAGTCCGACAGCCTGTCCGACAGACTTTCGACAGAGTTTCGACGGACTTTCTAACGACCGGACTTGCCTACACACGATCACACCAAAGTCCGACGGATTCGTACATGATGATGTACACCGGACTAAAATAAGGAAGTTGATAGCCAGTAGCCAATAGCTGCCCTAGCGTCGGTTTTTGTCCATCTGACTAGCATACAGACAAGTGGATTTCTGGGTCTGGCGGAGTTACGACGTAAAGATTAGAAGCATGTTCCAAATCTAAAGTCCGTCAGATTTGCGACTGGAAAGGTCCACTGAAGGTCCGGTGAAGCCCACACATAATTGGATTGTTCGCCGGATTTGGTCCGACGGCCTCCGTCAGACCAGTCCGGTCGAAAAGTCCGACCATGTGTACGCCCCATAAGTCAGGATTTGTATTTTGCTTTATGGCTACTTCTCTTGGAGAAATAAAAGCTGCTGTAAGTTTCTTAGAATGACATGTAAAATAATGTCACTTCACTGAGTCTGTATAAAAATCTCTTGCCTCTGGAACTTTGTGCGCTGACCAAAGGGAACCCATCCATGCTCCACAAACTCAACAGGAAAGCAAATTGTTGCACGCCAACCACGTGAACATGGAAAATACAGTAATATGGCCACTGGATAGAGCTAGGAAGCATACCTATTTCCCCAATGCCATCTACTGGCCATAATGCAGTACTTTCCACATTCACACATTTGCATTGCAGAGAAAATAGTGTAAGAACAATTGATTTTGCCCCATTCGCACAGAATGAGTTTGCATGCAGTTTTTTTATTTCACTTGCACTTGACTGAGCATTTAAAGTGAATACAGCATCACAATATTTACTAAACTCAGTAAGCATTCACTTAGCAAAGTGAACAATAACTTTTTTAAGTGAATAGTACCAAAGCAAATCTTTTAAGTCAAGTGATTCACAGAAAACTAATTAATTCCATGTGTAACATATCTTATCACACAAGAAAGCTAACTAATAATATTACAGAGCTCAATCTAGTGACTAATCAGAAAAATATACATGTTTAAAACAATTACCAATTATGGTAACCTAGCAGGTTAAAATGCAAAAGTCACAATAAAAATTAGTTTAACCACTTCAGCCCCGGAAGGATTTGTCCACTTCCTGACTTTTTTGCGATACAGCACTGCATCTCTTTAACGGACAATTCCTGCGACATTGTACTCAAACTAAATTGATGTCCTTTTTTTCCAACAAATAGAGCTTTCTTTTGGTGGTATTTGATCAAATCTGCGGTTTTTATTTTTTGCGCTATAAACAAAAAAAGAGCATCAATTTTGAAAAAAGACAATATGTTTAAATTTTTTGCTATAATAAATGTCCAAAAAAAAATTTTTTTAAACAGGAAGTAGTTAAGATAAATACTGCAGGTATAGCCCAAATATGTGTTCACTAAAAATACATTATACTTTCACTTTAATAACTTGCATAGCAGAAGAAAATCATCAAGCATACCCATATTAGACAGACACTATAATAACTACATAACACACCAAGATGTTGTAGATGTGCTATGAAGGTCAAGTATTCTCTGTGATAGAACACAGCTAAGCTCCCTTTTTGCACTTATCTTAGATCTAGAGATCTTTTCAGCTCTACAATTATGAACTAAAAAATGTGTTCTGTGTCGCTCTTCTTTAACTCTTGGCAATTTAGAGAGGTTAGAAGAATGAAACATGAGGCCGTCTGGTTGGGGTGGATTGCTACGCGCTACTCATTACTGACTAAGCCTTTCAGTAACATCATACTAGCAGTTCTGCAGACTCTGTTTTCTTAACTGGCAGCTATGCCAAGCAAATTCCACTGAATCTTATTGTGGAGGTCAACAGCAACCTATGTCTGCCTTCATCACGTGATACTTTTTCTTTTTTTTTTTAAAGAAAAAGAAATGAAAAGGTGAATCTTTTATTTCCAGTGCAAGAGACAATATACAGTATAGCAGTGCACGTAAAATAGGATAAAGTACAAAAAGATTAGAACCTGCACACTCAATTTATTGGTGAATTTACACAGGGCCATATTCTATAAAGTGTATGCAGTTTACTTTTAAAATGTATGTTTTTTATATTTACAGAATGAATGGCCATTACCCAGGCTTTGTGTGTTGGCATTAATGTGAACTGGATCCAGTGTGCACTCTGCTACTTCCCTATAAGGATACAGAAACTGCTTTACAGATAAGCCCCATTCCTCAGATAAGCCTCAAAAGACACGAGATGTCCTAAAGTTTGGCAGAGGCGGCACTGCTCATTATATGGCCCAACCACAAGTTTGAAACATCTACTGCAAGTAATATATGGCCAAACTGTTCCAACCTATGTGCACAAAGGGGCCAAATGCCTTTTAATAAATTATAGTGTTATTCACTAATATGTAACAATGCATGGTAAATTACATGAGTACATTATGCCATGACTTTTAACCTTTTAGCGCACATACGGTGGAGCAAAAAAGTATTTAGTCAGCCACCAATTGTGCAAGTTCTCCCACTTAAAAAGATGAGAGAGGCCTGTAATTGTCATCATAGGTAGACCTCAACTATGAGAGACAAAATGTGGAAACAAATCCAGGCAATCACATTGTCTGATTTTTGAAAGAATTTATTTGCAAATTATGGTGGAAAATAAGTATTTAGTAAATATCAAAAGTTCATCTCAATACTTTGTTATATATCCTTTGTTAGCAATGACAGAGGTCAAACGTTTTCTGTTAGTCTTCACAAGGTTGTCACACACTGTTGCTGGTATGTTGGCCCATTCCTCCATGCATATCTCCTCTAGAGCAGTGATTATTATTATTATTATTATTATTATTCAGGATTTATATAGCGCCAACAGTTTACGCAGCGCTTTACAATATAAAAGGGAGACAATACAGTTATAATACAATACAATACAATAGGATTAAGAGGGCCCTGCTCAGAAGAGCTTACAATCTAATAGGGTGGGGCAGGTGGTACAAAAGGTTGTAACTGTGGGGAATGAGCTGGTGGAAGTTTTGGGGCTGTCACTGGGCAA
This sequence comes from Aquarana catesbeiana, assembly GCF_042186555.1. Taxonomy (NCBI): domain Eukaryota; kingdom Metazoa; phylum Chordata; class Amphibia; order Anura; family Ranidae; genus Aquarana; species Aquarana catesbeiana. The sequence continues at coordinate 562,569,909 of NC_133325.1, forward strand.
CGGACTTTCAACTCCCTCCAAAGGTTTTCTATGGGGTTGAGATCTGTAGACAGGCTAGGCCACTCCAGGACCTTGAAGTGCTTCTTACGAAGCCACTCCTTCATTGCCCGGGCGGTGTGTTTGGGATCATTGTCATGCTAAAAGACCCAGCCATGTTTCATCTTCAATGCCCTTGCTGATGGGAGGTTTGCACTCAAAATCTCACGATACATGGCCCCATTCATTCTTTCATGTACACGGATCAGTCGTCCTGTTCCCTTTGCAGAGAAACAGCCCCAAAGCATGATGTTGCCACCCCCATGCTTCACAGTAGGTATGGTGTTCTTTGGTTGCAACTCAGCATTCTCTGGCCTCCAAACACGACGAGTTGTGTTTCTACTAGGGATGAGCTTCGAGTTCGAGTCGAACTCATGTTTGACTCGAACATTGGCTGTTCGCCCGTTTGGCGTGTTCCCGGCAAATTTGAAAGCCGTGGAACACCCTTTAAAAGTCTATGGGAGAAATCAAAAATGCTAATTTTAAAGGCTTATATGCAAGTTATTGTCATAAAAAGTGTTTGGGGACCTGGGTCAATGCAGGTAAGTAAAGGAAAGTCTCCCCTTAGAGACATAGGGGCAATAAAAACCTGAAAACCCAACAGAGGCTCTAACCCTTAATCCCCCTCCTTTTCCAAAGTGAAAAACAACTTTTGGCTGGAATTCAGAAAGCCTCATTTGAAGTTTTTCAAGAAATCCTGGCCTGGAGATCACAACACTTTGCACACCTAGACAATCTGGTTTGATGCAGAAAAGATCTATGGACCAACGTACAGTGGGGCAAAAAAGTATTTAGTCAGCCACCAATTGTGCAAGTTCTCCCACTTAAAAAGATGAGAGAGGCCTGTAATTGTCATCATAGGTATACCTCAACTATGAGAAACAAAATGTGGAAACAAATCCAGGCAATCACATTGTCTGATTTTTGAAAGAATTTATTTGCAAATTATGGTGGAAAATAAGTATTTGGTCACCTACAAACAAGCAAGATTTTTGGCTCTCACAGACCTGTATCTTCTTCTTTAAGAGGCTCCTCTGTCCTCCACTCATTACCTGTATTAATGGCACCTTTTTGAACTTGTTATCTGTATAAAAGACACCTGTCCACAACCTCAAACAGTCACACTCCAAACTCCACTATGGTGAAGACCAAAGAGCTGTCGAAGGACATCAGAAACAAAATTGTAGACCTGCACCAGGCTGGGAAGACTGAATCTGCAATAGGCAAGCAGCTTGGTGTGAAGAAATCAACTGTGGGAGCAATAATTAGAAAATGGAAGACATACAAGACCACTGATAATCTCCCTCGATCTGGGGCTCCACGCAAGATCTCACCCCGTGGGGTCAAAATGATCACAAGAACAGTGAGCAAATCCCAGAACCACACGGAGGAACCTAGTGAATGACCTGCAGAGAGCTGGAACCAACGTAACAAAGGCTACCATCAGTAACACACTACGCCGCCAGGGACTCAGATCCTGCAGTTAAAAATGACAAGAGACAGTTTTTGAAAATTCCTTTATTTAAATGCTTCTTCTTTCTTCTTTCTTCTCTCTTCCTTCGGTTTCTTCCTCCATCTTCTTCTTCTGGTTCTTCCTCCGGTGTTCTCGTCCAGCATCTTCATCTGCAGCGTCTTCTTATCTTCTTCTCCTCGGGCCGCTCCGCATCCATGATGGCATGGAGGGAGGCTCCTGCTGTGTGACGCTTCTCCTCTTCTGATGGTTCTTAATAAACGGGGGGGCAGGGCCGCCCCCCTCTGACGCACAGGGGACATGGCATTCCCCGTGACGTCATAGGGGGGTGGGGTCACCCATTACGTAACCCCGCCTCCTTCTGACGTCACGGGGAATGCCACAGGGAAGTCCCGTCAAGTTCCCGTGCATCAGAGGGGCGGGGTCACCGGGTGGCTCAGCCCCCCGTTATGTAAGAACCGTCAGAAGAGGAGAAGCGTCACACAGTGGGAGCCTCCCTCCATGCCATCATGGATGCGGAGCGGCCTGAGGAGAAGAAGATAAGAAGACCCTGAGGATGAAGGTACAGGACGAGAACACCGGAGGAAGAACCAGAAGAAGAAGAAGGTGGAGGAAGAAACCGAACGAAGAGAGAAGATAGAAGAAAGAAGAAATAAGAAGCATTTAAATAAAGGAATTGTCAAAAACTGTCTTTTGTCATTTTTAACATATTTGACAGTTTTTTTGTGAAAACCCCTTACCATTTCACACAGGGGGGAGGGCCGGGATCTGGGGGTCCCCTTGTTAAAGGGGGCTTCCACATTCCGATAAGCCCCCTGCCCCCAAAGACCCCCACAACCACCATCAACATGGGGACAAGGTGTTTTGGGAGGCTACCCCAAAGCACCCTCCCAATGTTGAGGGCATGTGGCCTGGTACGGTTCAGGAGGGGGGCGCTCTCTCATCCCTCCTCTTTTCCTGTGGCCTGCCAGGTTGCGTGCTCGGATAAGGGTCTGGTATAGATTTTCAGGGGGACCCCACGCCATTTTTTTTTTTGGCCGGGGTTCCCCTTAATTTCCATACCAGAACTGAAGGGCCTGTTATGGAATTTAGGGGGACCCCCCACGTCTTTTTTTTTTTTTTAATTTTGGTTTGGGGTTCCCCTGTGGGGAATTCCCATGCCGTTTTTATCAATGAACTTTTATGTGTATTGTCGGACCGGCAATTCATTAATAGCCGTGAGTAGTTTTAAATGACTTTTTTCCTTTGAAATGTCATTTTGCTGTCAGACTGTTCTAAACACGGGCAACATGCGCCCCTTTACAGGCATACTATAGACACCCCCCAGGTACGAAATTTAAAGGAATATTACACTTTTATTGTTTCACTTTAAGCATTATTAAAATCACTGCTCCCGAAAAAACAGCCGTTTTTAAAACTTTTTTTTGCATTGATCCATGTCCCCTGGGGCAGGACCCAGGTCCCCAAACACTTTTTCTGACAATAACTTGCATATAAGCCTTTAAAATGAGCACTTTTGATTATTCATGTTCGTGTCCCATAGACTTTAACGGTGTTCGCGTGTTCGAACAAATTTTTTGCCTGTTCACAAGTTCTGGTGCGAACCGAACAGGGGGGTGTCCGGCTCATCCCATGTTTCTACCAAACAGCTCTACTTTGGTTTCATCTGACCATATGACATTCTCCCAATCCTCATCTGGATCATCCAAATGCTCTCTAGCAAACCTCAGATGGGCCCGGACATGTACTGGCTTAAGCAGGGGGACACGTCTGGCACTGCAGGATCTGAGTCCCTGGCGGTGTAGTGTGTTACTGATGGTAGCCTTTGTTACGTTGGTCCCAGCTCTCTGCAGGTCATTCACTAGGTCCCCCCGTGTGGTTCTGGGATTCTTGCTCACCGTGATCATTTTGACCCCACGGGGTGAGATCTTGCGTGGAGCCCCAGATCGAGGGAGATTATCAGTGGTCTTATATGTATCTTGTCTTGTATCTTTTCTGCATCAAACCAGATTGTCTAGGTGTGCAGAGTGTTGTGATCTCCAGGCCAGGATTTCTTGAATAACGTCAAATGAGGCTTTCTGAATTCCAGCCAAAAGTCCTTTTTTACTTTGGAAGAGGAGGGGGATTAAGGGTTAGAGCCTCTGTTGGGTTTTCAGGTTTCTATTGCCCCTATGTCTCTAAGGGGAGACTTTCCTTTACTTCCTGTTATAAAATCTCCATAATAGGAAAATAAAAAGTCTGACTTTTTTTGTGCTTATGCCTTCCTGTCCCAATGAAACAGCCCCCCCCCCCCATTTCTTTAATGATTATTATTTTTTAGTTAAGTGGAAGACTTTATTAGAAATCAAACAAATCCAGAACAAAAAAAGGCATTCTGTTACAGAGTGTATGCAGCTGAAAAATTACAATGGTTGCACAATCATAAATTACTGCAGATACTATACAACCACATTCAACTGCTAGTCACAGTTAAGATGAATGGACATTATTTGGTAAAGAGCAAGACCAGAGAATATATTATTAGGCAGGCCTGCCACTACCCCCAGGGGGTACCATCTGACTGATAACCAAATCTAATGGTGGCAAACCAGGTGTATCGAACCAAGGTGCTGATATCTTTTCAAATTTATCAGGGCATCCCCTGTGCTCTCTCCAGCGCTAATCACCCCAACCTGTCGTATCCACTTAGCTACATTAGGAGGGTCCTGCAATTTCCAATGGTGAAAGATAAGTTTCCGGGCTTGAAACAATGCTCTAGAAATAGCCTCTTTGGTAAACTCTTGCACCTAACATACATTGATTTGGGTCAGATTGAATATTGGATTGGAAAACCCTGTTTTAAGGTATCTACCACAGGAAACATGATATTGGGAACAACGCCAAAGTATCTTAGATCCCTGTGATCCCTATGACACCTACTGTACTGCACAGATAGTAATCCCCATTATCACTTTGAAAAGTGTACAGGTAGTAAAATGGGATCTTAAAAGAATATACAGTTAAGAGAGCTGTTGGGATAGAGTCCATGCACACTAGGGGCAGAACCTCTGTCAGAAAAAGCTGCATTAAAAATGTCCATTGTGATGTGTTTTGTTTTTTTTTTGCCTGAAAATACTCCTCTGTAAATATGCCTCTAAATGCCCAAATGTGCATGAACAAATAGGCTAACAAAGAGTTGATTTACAGGCTAAAGAAAAAACGCCAAATATCTGTATAAGCAGCATTCCTCTGCAAATATGCCTCCCTAATGTGCATGGTCACATAGGCTAACATAGAGTTGCTCATACAAACTGAAAAAAACGCCAAATGCCCATATAAGCAGCATTTTTTATGCCCAGTGTGCACGGACCCTTAAAGAGCAAAGCTGAACCGCTTGTAATGCCTTTTCACACTGGTCATCTACAAAGGAGCCCACATCCCTGTCCCATTACTTAACTTCACTGCATTAGAGGGGTAATCATTAACCACTATCCGCCCACCGGACGTCAAATGACGGCTGGGCGGCGTGGCTCTCGTTCTGTGTGGACATCCTATAATGGCCCTCCAGAACGACTGCTCTCGCACGCCCGTGGGGGCGCACATCGAGGTGATCGTGGTGTGGTGTGTCAGTCTGACACACCGCTACACCGATCTTGGTAAAGAGCCTCTGGCGAAGGCTCTTTGATTGGACACGGCTGATCACGTGGTAAACAGGAAGAGCCGTTTTCCTCACTTGTGTCTGACAGACGCGAGTAGAGGAGAGCCGATCGGCTGCTCTCCTGACAGGGGGGGTCTGTGCTGATTGTTTATCAGCGCAGCCCCCCCTCGAATGCCCACCCAGGACCACCAGGATACCGCCAGGTCCACCAGGGATACCCCCACACTGGACCACCGGGTATGCCACCCTAGACCATCAGGGAAATGCCAATCAGTGTCCAGGCAGCTGCCAATCAGGGCCCATCCCCAATGCCTGCCAGTGCCATCAGTGATGCCTATCAATGCCATCTATCAGTGCCGCATATCAGTACCCATCAGTGCCACGTATCAGTTCCCAGCAGTGCAGCCTTTCAGTGCCCATCAGTGTCTCCTATCAGTCCCCATTAGTGTCGCCTATCAGTGCCCAAAAGGACCACCCATGAGTGCCCATCAGTGCCGCCTATCAGTGTCCATCATCAGTGCCCATCAGTGCCACCTTATCGGTGCCGCCTTATCAGTGCCCATCAGTGAAGGAGAAAACTTACTTATTTACAAAATTTTATAGCAGAAACAAAAGAAAATCTTTTTTTTTTCTAAATTTTAGGAGTTTTTAATTTGTTTAGCAAAAAATAAAAACCGCAGAGGTGATCAAATACCACCAAAAGAAAGCTCTATTTATGGGAACAAAATGATAAAAATTCTGTTTGGGTGCAGCGTAGCATAACCGCGCAATTGTCATTTAAACAGCGACAGCGCTGAAAGCTAAAAATTGGCCTGGGCAGGAAGGGGGTGTAAGTGCCCTATATTGAAGTAGTTAAGGAATATCATTAGTAACATGGAATATATGAAAAAATGCAGTGCTAAAATAATGATAATAAAATGATCACAAAAGTGTGATCATAAACTGTAAGCGTCACAACAGCCAAAATAAACGGTTTATATTGCTATGAATGTGAAACATATAACGGTGCTCCACTTCAGCATTCACCCAATGCTTGAAAATACCTGTAGTGCCAATCCTTCACCAATGGTAGAAGTACAAACTCACCAGAGGAATATGCTGTCTCTTTCTAGAACAGCAGAAAGTGTTTTGTGCTCTTGGTATCCAGCATCACCATTCTCGCTCCACAGATGGCAGGACCAGATTGCTCTATTCCTCTCCACCAGGAGTAGTATCAGCATGGAGTCACCAACCAATGGAAATGCTCATAGCGTAGTTTTAATAGTACTTTCAGGTATACATTAAAAACATCCATTATAAAAACAAATGAAACAAAAAAAACACTTTTGAACTTACAGTATCTCACAAAAGTGAGTACACCCCTCACATTTTTGTAAATATTTTATTATATCTTTTCATGTGACAACAGTGAAGAAATAACACTTTGCTACAATGTAAAGTAGTCAGTGTACAGCTTGTATAACAGTGTCAATTTGCTCTCCCCTCAAAATAACTCAACACACAGCCATTAAATTGATTGTAAGGCTTCGTGTTTGATTTTTTAAAAATAACAAACATGCCATACTTACCTCCACTGTGCAGCTTGTTTTGCTCAGAATGCCCCCGATCCTCCTCTTCTGGGGTCCCTCTGCGGCTCTTGCGGCTCCTCCTCGCATCAGATAACCCCCAGGAGAGTGCTTCTCCTAGGAGGTTACCATGCGGACGCGCTCCCTAATCCAGCGTCCATAGACACGAATGCCAGGCTCGGCGGCTCCCGCATCATTGGATTTAATTGACAGCAGAGGGAGTCAATGGCTGCGCTACTATCAATCTATCCAATCAAGAGCTGGGACCCCGTGCAGAGAGGGAGAGCGCGTCTCCGACTAGGGAATTATGGGGCTCAGGTAAGTAAAATGGGGGGGGCTGAGGGGCCGATTACTGCCAGAAGTTTTTTCACCTCAATGCATAGGATGCATTGAGGTGAAAAAACCCCTTTATTGTCTAAACCGCTGGCAACAAAAGTGAGTACACCCCTAAGAAAAAATGTCCAAATTGGGCCCAAAGTGTCAATATTTTGTGTGGCCACCATTATTTTCCAGCACTGCCTTAACCCTCTTGGGCATGGAGTTCACTAGAGCTTCACAGGTTGCCACGGGAGTCCTCTTCCACTCCTCCATGACGGCATCACCGAGCTGGTGGATGTTAGAGACCTTGTGCTCCTCCACCTTCCGTTTGAGGATGCACCACAGATGCTCAAAAGGGTTTAGGTCCCGAGACATGTTTGGCCAGTCCATCACCTTTACCCTCAGCTTCTTTAGCAAGGCAGTTGTCGTTTTGGAGGTGTGTTTGGGGTCCTTATCCTGTTGGAATACTGCCTTGCGGCCCAGTCTCCGAAGGGAGGGGATCATGCTCTGCTTCAGTATGTCAGAGTACATGTTGGCTTTCATGGTTCTCTCGATGAACTGTAGCTCCCCAGTGCCGGCAGCACTCATGCAGCCCCAGACCATGACACTCCCACCACCATGCTTAACTGTAGGCAAGTCACACTTGTCTTTGTACTCCTCACTTGGTTGCCACCAACACACGCTTTACACCATCTGAACCAAATAAGTTTAACTTGGTCTCATCAGACCACAGGACATGTTTCCAGTAATCCATGTCCTTAGTCTGCTTGTCTTCAACAAACTGTTTGCGGGCTTTCTTGTGCATCATCTTTAGAAGAGGCTTCCTTCTGGGGCGACAGCCATGCTGACCAATTTGATGCAGTGTGCGGCATATGGTCTGAACAATGACAGGCTGACCCCCCCCCCCACCCCTTCAACCTCTGCAACAATGCTGGCAGCACTCATATGTCTATTTCCCAAAGACAACCTCTGGATATGACGCTGAGCATGTGCACTCAACTTCTTTGGTCGACCATGGCGAGGCCTGTTCTGAGTGGAACCTGTCCTGTTAAACCACTGTATGGTCTTTGCCACCATGCTGCAGCTTAGTTTCAGGTTCTTGGCTAGGGATGAGTCGAACACCCTCCTGTTCGGTTCGCAGCAGAACATGCAAACAGGCCAAAAATTTGGCAGAACACACGAACACCGTTAAAGTCTATGGGACACGAACATAAAAAATCAAAAGTGTTCATTTTAAAGGCTTATATGCAAGTTATTGTCATAAAAAGTGTTTGGGGACCCGGGTCCTGCCCCAAGGGACATGTATTAATGCAAAAAAATTTTTTAAAAACGGCAGTTTTTTCGGGAGCAATGATTTTTTTAATGCTTAAAGTGAAACAATAAAAATGAAATATTCCTTTAAATATCGTGCCTGGGGGGTGTCTATAGTATGCCTGCAAAGTGGCGCATTTTTCCCGTGCTTAGAACAGTACCTCAAAATGATCGGGTGTAATGAATTGTCTTTTTTACCATTTCGACACTTTTTTTGTGAAATGGTAGGGGTACAATGTACCCTGTTACCAATTAGCACGGGGGGGGCGGGACCTGGGGGTCCCCTTGTTAAAGTGGGCTTCCAGATTCCGATAAGCCCCCCGCCTGCATACTCCCACAACCACCGGGCAAGGATTGTGGGGATGAGGCCCTTGTTCCCATCAACATGGTGTCAGACCCCAATGCACCCTCCCCATGTTGAGGGCATGTGGCCTGGTACGGTTCAGGAGGGAGGCCGCTCTCTCGTCCCCCTCTCTTTAATTGCGGCCTGCCAGGTTGCGTGCTCGGATAAGGGTCTGGTATGGATTTTGGGGGATCCCTACAGCATTTTTCTTTTAAATTTGGTGCAGGGTTCCCCTTAATTTCCATATTAGACCTGAAGGGCCTGGTATGGATTTTGGGGGGACCCCCACGCAATTTTTTTTTGGTTTAGGGTTACCCTTAATATTCATACCAGACTCAAAGGGCCTGGTAATGGACTGGGGGGATCCCATGCTCTTTTTTTCAATTTTTATCTATATTTCTGAGACCCAACAATTCATTACAGCCTCGATCAGTTTTAAATGACAATTTTTCCTTTAGAAATGTCATTTTGCTGTGGTACTATTCTAAACACGGGAAAAATGCGCCACTTTACAGGCATACTATAGACACCCCCCAGGCACAATATTTAAAGGAATATTTCATTTTTATTGTTTCACATTAAGCATTAAAAAAATCACTGCTCCCAAAAAAATGGCCATCTTTAAAAAAAATGTTTTTCATTGATATATGTCCCCTGGGGCAGGACCCAGGTCCCCAAACACATTTTATGACAATAACTTGCATATAAGCCTTCAAAATTAGCACTTTTGATTTTTCATGTTAGTGTCCCATAGACTTTAACAGGGTTTCCGGCGGCTTTCGAATTTGCTGCGAACACCGCATATTGTTCGCTGTTTGGCTTACGTTCAACTCGAACATTGGGCTCATCCCTAGTCTTGACAAACTTCTTATAGCCTAGGCCATCTTTATGTAAAGCAACAATTCTTTTTTTCAGATTCTCAGAGAGTTCTTTGCCATGAAGTGCCATGTTGAACTTCCAGTGACCAGTATGAGAGAGTGGGAGCGACAACACCAGATTTAACACACCTGCTCCCATTCACACCTGAGACCTTGTAACACTAACGAGTCACATGACCCCGGGGAGGGAAAATGGCTAATTGGGCCCAATTTGGACATTTTCACTTAGGGGTGTATTCGCTTTTGTTGCCAGCGGTTTAGACATTAATGACTGTGTATTGGATTATTTTGAGGGGACAGCAAATTTACACTGTTATACAAGCTGTACACTCACTACTTTACATTGTAGCAAAGTGTCATTTCTTCAGTGTTGTCACATGAAAAGATATAATAAAATAGTTACAAAAATGTGAGGGGTGTACTCACTTTTGTGAGATACTGTACATAAAGGCATTCCAGACCTGCAGAGAATGGCGGCACAACCTCTAACCCTTTACAGTATAGCCCAACGTACGTTTCATGCTAATGCATGTCTTCAGGAGCTGTTTTGCACGCGGCTGTTTACATTTCACTGAAAGCGCACTGATTTTATTCTATTATCTTAGTAACATGGCATAGCAGTAGGATATCAAGCTTTTAGCGGTTTCTGTATTTTGCCTGAGATTGAAAATCAGGGTGGTAGAAAGTTCCCATTCACATGCGTGGCCCTGGGCTTGCACAGCATGGTGGAGTTTTATATAGAAAAAACTCATATTCTGTGCAAGCGAAAATTTGGAACATAGCTCCTGATCTATTATGATCTTTACAGGGGCAGGAAGTGAATAAAACAGAAATAGATTTTACAGAAAATGCAATGTAATGTAAAACTAAAAAAAAACTTTGGGTGGATAGTGAAATTCATATTGGGACCTTTTGTTCATTTACTTGTCAAGAGCTACTTAGTTGACTGTAAACACCTTACAGATTCATATTAGCATAATGAATGCTCCTTTAAAAGGAGGAGGCAATAACCAATTCACTTTTTATTATACCGACAGTATCTTTGCAATAAAAGAGAGTATGATAACCTTGCATACTGTTTCTGTGTTTAATTCTTCCTTTTATTACCTCTTGTGTAATAATCCAAATGCAGATTTCCCACTAAGAGCTTTGCCTACGAGTGCCCTAATGCACTAATTACATGAAGGGCATGATCTTGACATTAGACTGGGTTGTAAAAAAGCAAAGCTTTGTTTTGGGGCATTTTGTTTTAAATTTGCTGCTTTAACAGCTAGGTGTTAATTGTCAGCACTGGAAAAATGGATGTTTGATGCATGAGTCAATATTCTGTGTGCTGACTGTTTCCTTCTCTCTTAGCAGCTTGAAAAGTGGCTGGATCCCACTGTAATTATCGCACCTACTGACAAAAAAAGCCTAAAGATTATTTACAACATACACTTGCAATAAATAAGCATGAACTCCAGTATATGGTTGTGTAGCTGTATGCTAAGTTAACTTATCTTCATAAACCACATTGGGGGCTGAATAATATGACATATACAAATTGCAGTCAAATGTTTATCAAAGCATAATCTGTGAAAACTGGAGCATATGGCCTATCCTTATGTTGTCATTGACTTGTATGTCAGCTAAAACCAGAAACTCCTTAGATGTGTAAAAGTGTCCACACACTGTCTTATTGCTAGTCAAATTAGGTCATTTAGGACCCACCCTGCTGAGAATAGGCTTGTATGTCATTAGCAAACAACTCCTCCAATCCTTGTGCTTTGAGGATACATGATGCAGAATAGATGATACATTTTAGACCTCATGCACACTGAACCCTTTGGCCATCTCTCCCATATGCCTTTCCTCCTGGCAGTGGCATGTCGGCAGAAAAAATACTTGATGCTGGTAAACGCTAGCGTTTTGACAGCCATTGCTTACAAGTGCCTGGAAGAACAGGGCATACTACACATGCAAGTCAAGGAAAAGGAGGCGCCTCTGGGTGCAGACTGTTAAAACAATTTATTAAGACGAAACAGCAACAACTGGTAATACACTCACATTTGAGTAGAAAGTATCAGGCATTTAAAATTGTCCCAGGGCAATCCAGGGGATCCGTGGAGTCATCTCTCGGCTGGTGGATGTTAAATAGCTCTGGGCAGTCTAAGAACGCTGGATGTGGACGGCCGAGATACACATCCGGAGACAGGCACCAAAGGGAGGCTTGGTAAGCAGCCGATCCAGACATGGGATGATGACGTCACACGATATGCGACGCGTTTCCTGAGCCAGCACGCCGTGAGTGGTGTGACGGCGGCGCTCCTTTGTCAAGCCCTTACTTTCTACTCAAATGTGAGTGTATTACCAGCTGTTGCTGTTTCGTTTTAATAAATTGTTTTAACAGTCTGCACCCAGAGGCGCCTCCTTTTCCTTGTCTTACAGTGCATTGGGATAATGGCTTTCACTCCCTCCGGAAGGCTGCCCTGAATGTGGACTCTACACATTACCCCTGCCTTTTCCACCTGCAGCTCTTATTACGGACTCACCCTCCACTCATTGCTACTATGAACTGTTAACCCTTTCGTCCATTATATACCTTTTATGTGCATCATTGTGTTATTGGATTTCGCTGTCCATTGTTGCGCCGAATACTTGTTATATTACATACTACACATGCAGCATGCAATCACTTCCAGCACTCAGAAATCCACCAGAGACAAAAAGTACAGTAAGGATAACATTTGTCAGGGATGCTCCACTGATGCAGCCCTCTTTAGATTGGGAATTTAGTAAAGACTAAAAAAAAAACATAGGAGGGTGCAAACGCCTATTGGATTATCAGAGATTTACTACAAAAAACGAGAATGTTAACAAATGGGTACTCACAAAAGTAGAAGAAAAGAAAAATCATGAAGCAGAATCCATTGCAGAAATCATGATATCATAGTGCTAGCGAGCTGACGCGTTTCAAAGGCGAACCCCCTTCTTCAGAGCTAGGCTAACCAGCAAGCAACAATGGTCAAATATATATACTCTTTAATACATCTCTATGCAACCCACACAAGGGCGGGAACTGAGTCAGAGACTATGTCAAAGGTTAGCTCAAATTCTGTCCATTGTATCTCTAACAACATGTAAGCAAGTGATACCATACCGTCAATGTGCAGTATTCGCAAAAGGAAACAATAATCGATAAGTGAACCCCAATCCACCTGTCTCCAACCCTACAAAGCTCCAATCGTGAGTGATGGCCACTGGAGTGCAAGCCGGCATGAAAAACGGGCCAGAGGCATGTAATGCAGTCATTTCTGGTCAGCCACAGGAAATGATGTGCAGGGCACACGTCATCGCCAGAAAGACAGAGAGACCGGAAGGGGGGAAGGGCCATAGCAACTCAGTGTGTGCACAAAAGAATGGCCAGTGTTGGACCAACAACTGTCATATACCGTGGGATTTGTACCCAAAAAATAGAATATGGGTAAATAAAGTTAAGAAAAAATATTAAAAAATAAATAAAATAAAAAAGGAATAAAAAATTTAAATGAACTAAAAACTGATGAACAATCGATGTTAAATCATTAAATTGGTGGTAAAATAAAAAAATTAGGAAAAAAGGGAAAAATAAATATAAAGGAAGTGAGGGCCATGATACAGTTGTGCTCAAAAGTTTGCATATCCTGGCAGAACTCGTGAGATGTTGGCATTGATATTGAAAATACAACGCCATTTATTATCAGTTGTTTGGCTCCTTTTTAAACATAATGATAAGGCAATGGAACTTTATAAAGATGGAAAAGGATATAAAAATATATTCAAAGCCTTGAATATGCCAGTCAGTACTGTTAAATAGAGTGGAAAATTTGGGGATCTCTTGATACCAAGCCAAGTTCCGGTAGACCAAGAGAGATTGCAGCCACAGCTGCCAGAAGAATTGTTTGGGATAGAAGGAAAAACCCACAGATAACCTCAGGAGAAATACAGGCTGCTCACGAAAAAGATGATGTGGTTGTTTCAAGGAGCACAAAACTTCAATGCTTGAACAAAACTGAGCTGCATGGTCGAGTTGCCAGAAAGAAGCCTTTACTGCACCAATGCCACAAAAAAGCACAGTTACAATATGCCCGACAATATCTTGACATGCTTCACAGCTTCTGGCATACTGTAATCTGGAGTGACAAGACCAAAATAGCGACGAGGATACCATACCCACCATGAAGCATGGTGGTGGCTCACTGATGTTTTAGGGGTGTGTGAGCTCTAAAGGCAGGAGGAATCTTGTGAAAATTGATTGCAAAATGAAGGCAACGTGTTATCAGAAAATACTAGCAGACAATTTGCATTCTTCTGCACGAAAGCTGTTCATAGGATGCGTTTGGACTTTACAGCATGATAGTGACCTCAAGCACAAGGACAATATGACCCTCCAGTGGTTACAGCAGTAAAAGGTCTCATGACTAGACATGTGCACACTGAAATATTTTGTTTTGGAATTTCGTTTTCGTCCGAAAAATAAATTTATTTAGTTACTCCCGAAATTCGTTTTTATTTATTTTGTTTTTCGTTAAAAATTGCATTAGTCCGAAATTCCAAATTAAGGTCAAATCTGTCATTGAAGGCTTATGGTGTCTGTCGAATGTTCAAAGAAGATTCGACGGAGCAGCTGAACTGTACGATGCCGTATAGTTTACCTGCTCCGTCGAATCTTCTTAGAACTTTCAACAGACACCATAAGCCAAAGTACGTGTGTACTTAGTTCTAGCTATTTTACTGCTCCACCTCATTGGTTACAATCAGCCAATAACATTCATCATCATCATTATTTTTATTTATCTTTTCTCCCCTACGTCGAATCTTTTCTCCCCTACGTCAAATCTTTTCTCCCCTACGTCAAATCTTTTCTCCCCTACGTCAAATCTTTTCTCCCCTACGTCAAATCTTTTCTCCCCTACGTCGAATCTTTTCTCTCTATGTAGAATAATCTTGGACTAATAGAGTTAAGGTTAGGCACATTCGACCACAGGTTTGATGGACACAGATTGTTATTGTCATCATCATGTCGAATCTCCTATCTATATCGAACTGTTGTAGCAACGAAAACGAAAATAAAGCATTTGTTTATGTTGGATCTTTCGTTTTTCGGATTCTGCACTTTCGTTATCGTTTGTTAAAATGATAATGAAAATACCTGAAATTCGGACGAAAATGCATTCGGACGAAAACGAATGCACATGTCTACTCATGACCTTTATATCACTGAGCCACTCTGGGGGGATCTCAAACATGGGGTTCATGCAAGACATCCAAAGATTTGCACGACCTGGAGCCATTTTGCCAAAATGAATGGACAGCTATACCAGCTGCAAGGGCCCCATAGACAACTAATGCAAAAGACTGCAAACAGTTATTGATGCTAAAGGGGGCAATACACAGCATTAGGAACTGAGGGTATGCAGACTTTTGAACAGGGGTCATTTCATTTGTTTACTTGTTGCCATGTTTTTTTTTTTTTTGGTTGTGCCATTCTGTTATGACCTACAGCTGAATATGAACCCCATAAGAAATGTTTTTCCTGCTTACTCATGTTACTCATGGTACTGACCGTATATTACCAATTTTCCAAGGGTATGCAAACGTTTGAGCACGACTGTACATACTACACATGCACTGTATATGTCAATGAAGTTTTTTGGACATGTGTAGCATAGCATGCCTAGCATCCACAACTGGTTAAATAGCAAAATGACTTGGATAGAAAAAATTATATGTTGCACATTTTGCATGATTTATACTCCAGCTGTAAAGCACTATAGGTAGAAATGCAAGGGGCCCATCAGCCCTGGGATCTGTTTGATTATGGCACAGACAGGTTTCTAAACACACAGCCTCCCCTGTCTATTCACCATACATACTTAGGCCCCTTTCACACTGGCGGAGTCCACCAGCGGATCCACCCGCTCAGCAGGGGATCTCTCTACTGATCCCCGCTCAGCAGGCGGATGACAGGTCCATGTCTGCTCCGCTGATACAGAGTGGACACGGACACAGCCCGCTGTTCTGTATGAGCTGTCAGATGGAAACAAACCACCTGTTCATTTCCATCCAACTGTTATCCGATCCACCAGATGGATAGGGAACAGATTCCCATCTGTTTTTAGTGGACAGGATCAGATTGGATGTCGGTGGGTGTCAATGGGACATCCTTCTCTCATAGAGAGCAATGGATGGTCCGATTGGGTCCACCTGGAAAACTGACAGGCAGACCGAATTGGTACATCAGTGTGAAAGGGGCCTTAGCCTGAAACCATGAAAAGGTATTCACAATTGCCTCCCTGAATCAAATCAGAGTTGCATCTGAATTGCACCTGAACCGCTGAACAACTACCTTTGACAATCATACTGAAAACTGACATGAAAATCACACCACATACTGTAGATGTGAACACAGGCTGAAATCGCCTGCCTTTTAATGAGTCACCTGGGGCCTCCTCAGGGTACAAAACAACCTGACAGTGTTGTAGGTAGGGAACCAACCCACTCTTTTTGCCTGGCTCCAGAACTCATAAAGCATAGGAATTCCAACTCCTGTCAAAGACGAATTTCTTCTTGTGTCCTTTACCACACAACCTGCCCAAGCCCAAGAGGGTGGCACATAGCTGGGACTGTTTATCAACATTTTTCATATATATATATATATATATATATATATATATATATATATATATATATTCAATATATACAGTGTGTAATGATCAGTCTTCACCTGCTGGTCATTATTCAGCATCGCAACTCAGATTTCTGCCTTGCATACCTGTTCACAAAAGTTAAACTGAATGATGGGATTTTAGCCTTTGCCCAATGAACAGGTCTGTCTGTTTCTAACTATTGTCTGAGTGTCCATGCCTTGGATTTCACTGTATAATGTTTGGACTGTGATGGCACACATCTTCTGATGCCTATCCTGATATTTAGCCTGTTATTTTTGAATTATGTGTAGTAAGCCCAATCCTGTATTATCAAAAATCATTCTCAGTATAATCTTAAGGCTGGTGTAGAATATTTGAGGTTGGCCACACGTGTTTATGTAAGGGAGCGGGGTGAAACTTGGCAGTATAAAGCAGACTTTGCACTTGGCAAACAGATATAACAAAAGACTTTAAATGGTATATTTAACACAACAAAGGGAAGTCAATTGTTAGGGTTTACATACACTTGCCTAAAAATACACCCAATGGTAAACAGGGGACAGAGGCCATGTCACATTTACATGACACATCTTTGTGAACAAATAACAGAGGGCAAAGGGCACAAGCATGCTTAGCAGATATTGTCAGATATTTGCACAATTTGAACAGTTTTATTAAATAAAGAGTTCCCTAAGAAGGAATTGAATATTCATCTCTTCTGTTGTCTATGTTGCCAATCTCTGCCGTAGTGAAGAAAAATTGCGCTGCCAAAGAATCTGCAGAATCTGGCACTTCTTGGAGTGTCTGTTTTCTGCTCCCAAGCTGTGCACTGTGGATTCCTCCTGATGGCCCCTATATTACAACAGGACACAGTAGGGTAAGGGTGGCAGATGGAACCACTGACTGCAGTGGTATCTAGGACCATTGCTTAAAGCGTTTGTTACCCCAACACTTCATATTCCTGATCTGTGCCTGCTGTACCATGGCCTTGTATGAGAAAGTATCCTGTTCTCTTTGTATTGCTTCCTTTATGTGAAATCCCCGGTTTTCCTGCTAGTCCCCTTGCTTACCTATTAAGGACTGACCATGCTAAGCAGGGGAGCCAAGCATGGTCAGTTCTCTAGCTATGCTGGGAACACAGTGTACTCTCCTCCAATGATCAGACCTGTCCTGACACTCCCCTGCTGCACAGCCATTTACTGGGAAGCTCAGTGTGCTGCTGCTTCTCCTCCCTCCAGCTTTTATGCAACTGAGAACAGAGGGAATGTGATCACTTATTATAAATAGCTTTTTTTCCTTTTTTTATGTTTTTTTTTTTTTTATCTCTATACAAAAATGTTTTGCCTTTCATTTCTATTTTAAAAGGGATGGGTTGTTTTACAAGTTAATCATTTACAATCACTTTAAAGCATTGGGTTCTGCAGACTCTATTTCACTGTTGATTTCACTTTCACAGCAGACATAGTGACATGGGCCATGATAGAGTTTAATATAGAATGTCTTCTTTGCAGGAAACACTTTATTTCATACATTTATTTTAGTGACCCAGTCACTTTAACGGCGGTAACAGGAACTCTGAGTAGAAAGTGTACAGTGTCTCCAACTGTAAATCTGTCCTAATGCAGGAAACATCATGAAATATGACTCCCCAGATGATATTACCATTCAACTACTTATAAGGCCTGTTTTTTTTTTTTTTGCTCTGTGCACAAAGTTATTGTGCTTTGGCCTTCAATAAGAGCTGGTTCTGAATTGCAGTCCTGTCATAAATTCCAGATTTCTAAAGTGTACAGTTTTTGATTAGACTGGGATACTGAGATGTCTATTAAATTATGTGGTAGTTTTCAAGGCTAGAATGTTGTGACATTAAGAAATCGGCCTATTAAAGCGAACCTTCAGTAATTTTTTTCATCTTTCCATCTAATAATCCTCTGTCCTTGTTGTTTTAACTTTGGATAGTAAAACATTTTTTTCTGCCAGTAAATACCTTATACAGCCCACTTCCTGTTTCTTGTCTGGTAAAAAGCCTAGGCTTATGACATCATGCACAGCTCTCTCTCGCTCACTCTCATGAGAGTTTGCCAGGAAGGGAGGGGGGATGCGTAATAAGAGGGCCAATGAGAGCTGAAGGTGTGCCTCTCTGTGTCTGTGTAAATCCAGGAAGTGAACAGGCAGCAGCTTCAGCTGCCCACAGTTAAAATGGTTGCAGCCAGACTCGGTGAGTCTGGCTACAGGGAGATTTCTGCAGCATATTTGGCAAGTACAGAATCACAGTATATATAAAATAATATGCAAAGCGGTTGGAGGGAAGCTTTGGAATGGCAAAGATGTTTTTATTACAAATTATGTGAGCAGACTGCAGTTCCTCTTTCAGTCTCTGTTGTCCATGTCAGGGAGCTTCAAAATGTTACAACTTTCTCAATGCAGATTGTCCATGTCTTACCTTTACTGTTCCCATTGGCACATTAAATAATTAGGCATGTTTTTGGTACTTCTTGGAACTTCTTGGAGGACACCTCTTTCAAATCTGACACATTCTGCTAATTGCCAGTTACCCCAATATAACTCACCAACTGTTCTCTCATAGAAGCTATGTAACAGTTGCTAACCAACTGTGAAAATAATGACGTGGAAAAAAAAAAAAAAAAAGGAAAAAACAAACACAATTGTAAATGATGTATATATGGGTTGTAAGAAAGATTCATAAAACATTAAATTTTTTAGTTTATGTCGTAGGGGCAGACTCCTCTGTGAGCCCACAAGCAACATTAATAGTAAAAAAATGACTATTGATTTGTTGATTGCTTTTACTGTTTGAATGTGTACAATGCTTTTCATAGTATACAACAGATGTCATGCAAATTATCTGTCTTGGAAGCTTGCCCTTTGTTTTAGTGGTATTGCCCCAGCCTTTTTCTTCAAAAATGCATATTACTCATTTACATTCAAAATAATAATTCTAACTTCTTCTTCTTCTTCTGCATAACTGCATATAACTCACATATATTTTCATTCACATTCAAAATAATAATAATGTTTTAATAATAATAATGTAATAATTGATGATGAAAGATGTTTGTATGTATTTATATAACTGTTTTAAAAAATAATAAAGATGAATTGAAAACAAAATAATAATAATAATAATGTATTCTTCTTTATAAATGCATAGTACTCAAATGTAATTTCATTCACATCCAAAATAACAATAATAATGATGATTTACTGATACAAACAAGAAAAGTTATCAATATGGCCAGCCAAAATCTGCATTATCAATGTGTCAGTAAAATCTTGAAGTATGTGTGGTAGAGGTTGGCCAGCCTGATTATAGCCAATTTTATACAGTATGTCAAGCTGCTATATAAGACTTGGCATTGCTGCAGTTTAAAGTGGATTTTGTACTAAAAATAAAAAAAGCCAGCCTATTTGCGGAGGGCCTCATACCCTATGCCAAATCATTGACCTAAAATAAAAAAAATTAAAAAGTGTGAGTAAAAACAGTAAAATAATATATTTACTCCATTGAGTCGCTCAAATTTTATGAGATTTTCCTATGCTGGAGTGTCATGTATCAAGATTTGGGCTTACCCAGCATTCTCTGGGATCATTGGAAGGATGTTGATGTCTCTTATTTGGGTACAGAAGCCCAGGATAAAGATAAGTATATTATTAAACTTTTTTATAATTTTTATTTTTTATTTTAGTGGAGTGTTTTGGCATGGGGATGGAGGTCCTTAGTAAATAAGCAGGCATAGCTTGTAGTGCAAACTCTCTTTGTGCTGAATACACTTACATTACGAAACACATACTTTGGCTCTAGATTTGATAACATGAGCCATTACTCAGCAGCCATGGGAAGGATAAGAGCCGAAGTCTAATTTAGGAAACACTTTTTTTCAAACTGTCTGAGAGACACAGACTGAAAAAAGACAACTGTATCACCCTCAAGGGACAAACAGAAAACATTTTTATCATAGTGACCTGTTTTCTCCGATACAAATCAGAGACTGTTCTACAGTATGAAACTGTAGTAATGTTTCTCCAGTATGTAGAACAAGAAACATTAGGTGTAATATTAGCAATCTGATCACATGTGAGCTTTTCTATTATGTTACTCCTTATTCACTGCCTTACTTACAGGAACACAGTTTAAAAAAATGCTGCTAATATTACTCATTTACTTTAGCCATGTAGCTTGGCACATTTACAGTATCTCACAAAAGTGAGTACATCCCTCACATTTTTGTAAATATTTTATTATATCTTTTCACGTGACAACACTGAAGAAATTACACTTTGCTACAATGTAAAGTAGTGAGTGTCATCTTGTATAACAGTGTCAATTTGCTGTCCCCTCAAAATAACTCAACACGCAGCCAATGTCTTAATGTCTAAACCGCTGGCAACAAAAGTGAGTACACCCCTAAGTGAAAATGTCCAAATTGGGCCAATTAGCCATTTTCCCTCCCCGGTGTCATGTGACTCGTTAGTGTTTCAAGGTCTTAGGTGTGAATGGGGAGCAGGTGTGTTAAATTTGGTGTGGTCACTGGAAGTTCAACATGACACCTCATGGCAAAGAACTCTGAGGATCTGGAAAAAAGAATTGTTGCGCTACATAAACATGGCCTAGGCTATAAGAAGACCATACAGTGGTTTAACAGGACAGGTTCCACTCAGAACAGGCCTCACCATGGTCAACCAAAGGAGTTGAGTGCATGTGCTCAGCGTCATATCTAGAGGTTGTCTTTGGGAAATAGACATATGAGTGCTTCCAGCATTGCTGCAGAGGTTGAAGGGGTGTCAGAAAAAGCCTTCCAGCAAGCGTTCTAGCAATATGAAAGCTAGAAGAACGCCTGTGCATAGAAGGGCCGTCTGGCACACGCGCATGCGCAATAGTGCGAATACCGGCGCATGGGCGCGCACAGGAGCAGGCGTGCGCTCTTTGTGACAGCACTTGGCGCCAAGATGTGCTATTTAAAGGGGACTGATGCCTTGCTGCCTTGCTGTCTGGTCTACAGCGTTTCCTGAAGACCCCTGCTGCCCTGTTACCTTGTTACCTAATCTATTATCTAACTTGGCCTGTTCCTGACTTCCCTGTTTGCTGCCTGCCCCGATCCCGGCTTGGACTTTGACTATTCTTTTGGATTGCCCTTCTGTACCTGATCTGCCCACCTGTGTTTGACCCAGCTTGTCTGCACCTCCATGCTGTCTGCATCCTGCTGCTGGACTACAGTGCATCTCCCTGCTGTCTGCATCCTGCTGCTGGACTACAGTGCACCTGTAGCAAAAAGGGGGCAGAGACACTTCCTCCCTCCAGACCCTATGACTGCCCGATTAAACTTCTCCCCGTAGCAGAGATCCCTTTGGGAGAATTTTTCCCTTAACCAAACTGGAGCTAGGTACTCTTAAAGACTACATTGATGATAATCTGAAAAAAGGGTTTATACGCCCCTCCACCTCCCCAGCAGGAGCAGGGATTTTCTTAGTGGAAAAGAAGGATCACTCCCTACGCCCCTGCGTAGATTATCGGGACCTCAATAAAATTACAATCAAAAACCGGTACCCTCTACCTTTGGTACCTGAACTCTTTCAGAGACTCGGAACTGCATCTATATTTACCAAACTGGATCTTCGCGGAGCTTACAACCTAGTCCGGATCCGAAGCGGGGACGAATGGAAGACTGCCTTCCGCACCCGTTTCGGACACTTTGAGTATCTTGTAATGCCCTTTGGGTTATGCAATGCTTCTGCCACCTTCCAGCATTTTGTTAATGATATTTTTAGAGACTACCTTGATCTGTTCATCATAGTTTATTTGGATGACATCTTGATATTTTCCTCCTCTCTGTCTATCCACCGGGAGCATGTCAGAAAAGTTCTAACTCAGCTTCGCCAAGACGGCTTGTACGCAAAACCTGAGAAGTGCGAGTTCGAACGCCAAAGCATTCAGTTTCTGGGCCTGATTATTTCTATAGATGGTGTCAAGATGGATCTGCAGAAGGTCTCCGCTATCCTGGATTGGCCAGCCCCTACGGATAAGAAGCGAGGTAACGCCATTCTTCAAGTGCGGCTTTGATTGCAAGTAGTTGCCTGTCCCCAACATCGTAATTCTTCTCAGCTTCTGTTAACCTGCGGGAGAAGAACGCCACTGGATGTAATAGAGCCTTGGATCCCTGTCTCTGTGAAAGTACCGCCCCTACTGCTATCTCGGAGGCATCTACCTCCAGTATGTAAGGTAAAGCTGGGTCAGGATGCTTCAGGACAGAAGCTGACACGAACTGATCTTTCAAGGAGGTGAAAGCAGCTTGAGCCTCAGGGGACCATTGGAACCGGGTGCCTTGCCGAGTCAGTCTTGTGATGGGGGAGATGATGGAAGAAAACCCCTTGATAAAACCGCTTTGTGGGTTTTGTGAATTTCGATTGCAAATTTATCAAGGGGTTTTCTTCCATCATCTCCCCCATCACAAGACTGACTCGGCAAGGCACCCGGTTCCAATGGTCCCCTGAGGCTCAAGCTGCTTTCACCTCCTTGAAAGATCAGTTCATGTCAGCTTCTGTCCTGAAGCATCCTGACCCAGCTTTACCTTACATACTGGAGGTAGACGCCTCCGAGATAGCAGTAGGGGCGGTACTTTCACAGAGACAGGGATCCAAGGCTCTATTACATCCAGTGGCGTTCTTCTCCCGCAGGTTAACAGAAGCTGAGAAGAATTACGATGTTGGAGGCAGGCAACTACTTGCAATCAAAGCCGCACTTGAAGAATGGCGTTACCTCTTGAAAGGAGCGGCCCACCCTATTCTGGTGTACACCGACCACAAAAATTTAGAGTACCTGAAAGTTGCCAAGAGATTGAAACCACGTCAGGCCAGATGGGCACTCTTCTTTACTAGGTTCGCTTTCCACATCACTTACAGGCCGGGATCAAAAAATACCAAACCGGATGCGCTGTCCCGGATGTTCAGCAAACCTGAAGTTCCTTCTCCTCCAGATACCATTCTTGCTCCTGGAAATGTTCTCAGGCTTCAAGGAGACCTACTGTCCCAAATCAAACAGGCATCCTCAACGGCTCCCCATCTGACAAACATCACCTTACAGTCCAGAGATGACTTTTTATGGTACAAAGACAGAATTTTTGTGCCACAACAAACACGGGTTGCCGTCCTCAAATCTTGTCATGACCATGAACTAGCTGGCCACTTTGGTATACACAAGACCTCCGAACTCCTAACTCGCACATTCTGGTGGCCTCAGCTATTGAAAGATTGCAGACGCTATGTGTAATCATGCATTACCTGCATTCAGAACAAGGGCAGTAAGACCAAGGCTTTGGGGCTGCTAAAACCTCTACCTGTACCGGAAAGACCATGGAGGATGATCTCCATGGATTTCATTGTTGAATTACCACCATCAGAAGACTACACCACTATCTTCGTAGTGGTCGACAGACTTTCCAAAATGGCTCACTTCCTGCTTATGAAGGGCACCCCCTCCGCCTCTGAAACCGCAGGGATCTTTAAGATATTGTAAGACTCCACGGTATACCTGCAAGCATCGTATCTGATCGGAGGGTACAAATTACATCCAAATTCTGGAGAGCTCTATGTGAATCCCTGAAGATTGACCTTTCTTTCTCCTCTGCTTATCATCCCGAGACTAATGGTCAGACTGAACGAACAAATCAAACCCTGGAGCAATACTTACGATGCAATTCTTGTTTTTCTCAGGATGACTGGGTACCCCTATTACCTCTTGCCGAGTTCGCCTATAATAATTCTGTTCATTCTGCAACCAATCAGTCTCCATTTTTTGCAAACTATGGTTTCCACCCCTTGTTTTTGTCTAACAACTTTCCAGAGTGTGCAGTACCGGCTGCCCAAGAAGCCTCGAATTTCTTAAGGCAATAGCGCGAATAGTGGCGAATAGCGGCGCGCGCTCCTTGTGACAGCACTTGGTGCCAAGATGTGGTATTTAAAGGGGACTGATGCCTTGCTGCCTTGCTGTCCAGTCTACAGCGTTTCCTGAAGACCCCTGCTGCCCTGTTACCTTGTTACCTGAATCTATTATCTAACTTGGCCTGTTCCTGACTTCCCTGTTTGCTGCCTGCCCTGATCCCGGCTTGGACTTTGACTATTCTTTTGGATTGCCCTTCTGTACCTGATCTGCCCACCTGTGTTTGACCCGGCTTGTCTGCACCTCCCTGCTGTCTGCATCCTGCTGCTGGACTACCGTGCACCTCCCTGCTGTCTGCATTCTGCTGCTGGACTACAGTGCACCTCCCTGCTGTCTGCATCCTGCTGCTGGACTACAGTACACCTCCCTGCTGTCTGCATCCTGCTGAACAACTACAGTGCACCTCCCTGCTGTCTGCATCCTGCTGCTGGACTACAGTGCACCTCCCTGCTGTCTGCATCCTGCTGCTGGTCTACGGAGCACCACCCTGCTGATTACAGGATACAGCCCTCTACTCCAGCCTTCCAGTCAGGCACTTGTGCCTCTTTGTACTTTCGAGCCCCTGTCAACACTACCAGGGGTTCCCGAGTCAGAGGTATACGAGAGGCCGTTCCCTGCATTCTGGGCTCTACCTACCAGGTACGTGACAAGGGGTGGGGGGTCAGCCTGTCAGTGCTCAGGCCATACGCCACACACTGCATCAAATTGGTCTGCATCACTGTCGTCACAAAAGAAAGCCTCTTCTAAAGATGATGCACAAGAAAGCCCACAAACAGTTTGCCGAAGACAAGCAGACTAAGGACATGGATTACTGGAACCATGTCCTGTGGTCTGATGAGACCAAGATAAACTTATTTGGTTCAGATGGTGTCAAGCGTGTGTGGTGGCAACCAGGTGAGGAATACAAAGACAAGTGTGTCTTGCCTACAGTCAAGCATGGTGGTGGGGGTGTCATGGTCTGGGGCTGCATGAGTGCTGCCAGCACTGGAAAGCTACAGTTCATTGAGGGAACCATGAATGCCAACATGTACTGTGACATACTGAAGCAGAGCATGATCCCCTCCCTTCGGAGACTGTGCCGCAGGGCAGTGTTCCAACATGATAATGACCCCAAACACACCTCCAAGACGACCACAGCCTTGCATAAAGAAGTTAAGGGTAAAGGTGATGGACTGGCCAAGTATGTCTGCAGACCTAAACCCTATTGAGCATCTGTGGGGCATCCTCAAATGGAAGGTGAAGGAGCGCAAGGTCTCCAACATCCACCAGCTCAGTAATGTTGTCATGGAGGAGTTGAAGAGGACTCCAGTGGCAACCTGTGAAGCTCTGGTGAACTCCATGCCCAAGAGGTTTTAGGCAGTGCTGGAAAATAATGGTGGTCACACAAAATATTGACACTTTGGGCCCAATTTGGACATATTGACTTTTGTTACCAGCGGTTTAGACGTGTTTGTTCTTAAGTGAAACTTGTTTGTAAGTCAGAACAGTACATTTTATTAAGTGTAACTCCAGCCAAAATAAATACAGGAGTGATTTTCTTTTCCTAGGGGTAGATTTCCTCTCACTTCCTGTTGTCTCAGAGACAGGAAGTGAGATTAAATCCATCTAATGAGTATACAGACAGCAGTAAAAACCTCACAGTGGCTCTAACCCCACACCGCACAGTACTGTACAGTACTAGCCAAAACTAATAAATAAATACAACGTAGACAGGTGTTTGCTTTATCATATTACTTATGTTTACTTGTGCATTTAGATGCAGATACATGTAAATGCTTAAACATTTTCAAACACTGTACAGAACAGTACAACCTTAAACAATCGTGGTAGAGGATGATGATCTTTTTGAAGAGGATGGGACTGCTACTATAGAGTCAGAATCTTTTTCAGCTGCTGGAGTCAGTTTCTGGAAGTAGGCATCAAGGGATGTTTGCACTGCGCTTTTCTTTATCTCATTGTCAATAGCCCTGTAGCATCTCAGGCCTTCGGTAACTGTACGGTAAACCTCTCTGTATCAGGATCTTGCTCCTCTGACTTTGCCATTCCTGCTTCAATGAGATGAAAAGCATCAGCTGTTTTGTACAAAACTTTTTCATTTTTGGAGTTTCTAGGTCCTGGTTTTCTTCCGTAAATGCTGTCATCTGCTGCTCTAGTTCGATAAGGTCTTTATTGGTTAGTTCTTTGCCATGGGAGTCCAGTAACTCCATGATATAATTTTCACTGATGTCCAACTGCAGTTGATTACCAATAGCAAGCACAGCTTGCCTGATTGTTGCGATTTCTTTATCTGTAAACCCCAGAAATTCTTGTGTGAATTGGGGGCACAATTCGTTCCAAACTCCTCTCATATTTGTTTCTTTCACTTCATCCCAAGCATCAGCAATATTTTTGACATATCGCATCAGCAATATTTCTGACAGCTTGAGAGAATGTCCTCCGTAAATAATAGGCCCTAAATGAGACTATGACTCCTCGATCCATTGGCTGATGTGGTGTTGGGGGGTAGAAATATCACCTTTACATAGGGATGCATGTCAGCTAAAGTGTTTGTATGTCCAGGGGCATTGTCAAGGAGAAGAAGAATTTTGAAGGGAATGTTTTTGCTCAAGCAATAATGTTCAACAGCAGGGACAAAATGGTTCAAAAACCATTCTTCGAAGACTGTAACTAACCCAAGCCTTTGAATTTTCCCTCTAAATAAGAGGAAGAGATGCCTGTTAGAGATTACGTAGTGCCCTGGGATTTAAGAAGTGATGAACTAGCAAAGGCTTGAGTTTTAAATTCCCAGATGCATTACCCCTAAGTAATATAGTCAGCCTATCCTTTGATGCCTTATGTCCTGGTGCACATTTTTCCTCTTTTGATATGTAGGTCCTCTCTGGCATTTTTTTCCAAAACAAGCCAGTTTCGTCTACATTAAAAATTTGTTCTGGCAAATAACCTTCGTTGTCAATAATATCTTCCAATATCTTGGGAAAATCATTTGCAGCACTTACATCAGCAATCGCTGCTTCACCTTGAACTTTAATGTTCTGCAAATTAGCTCTTTCTTTAAACTGATTGAACCAACCCCTACTTGCAACAAATTATTCATTGCAATCATCTTCACTTGCTGGATGGGCAGCTTTTAAATCTTTGAAAAGGCTTCGAGCCTTTTCTTGGACTAAAGAAAGACTCTTAGGCATATTACGCTGTATTTGGTCTTCTATCCAAATTGTCAGTAACCATTCCATTTCGACAATTAAACCACTGCATTGCTTGGTAATTATCACCGATTGTAGCCTAATGCTCTTCCAATGGATGATGGAGTTTCACCTTTCTCTGATCTCTTTATTATTTCTACTTTATTTTCCATGGTGATGGTTTTTCTTTTCTTTGCTGGATCACCAGCACTTCCATCAGATTTGTTTTTTGGAGGCGTGTTAAAGACAAAAAATGTGTAATGAAGTGTACTCTAGAAAAGAACAATGAAAAGAAAAAAAAATGTAGCAGCCAGACCATTTATTACCAATTTATTCTAATAAAACAGGTACTGTATAAAAACACTCACTGTGGTGGCAAGATATAAAGCTCATCGGTTGGATATGCCCGCTTGTTGTGTGTCCATGGTATAAAAACACACACGATTAAATGGGAGCTCCACATAGGCAGATGACATGAGCTCATGTTGGGACACAGGGATAGAATGTACAGTAACACAGTCCTATAATAGAAATTACAGGTACAAGTACAGGGCATACTCCCAATAGTAGTGGGCACAGAGAACAGTATTCTAAGCAGCTCCACAGGCTCCAGGTGCTTCTGGCTGTGCAGTGATGTGGGATGTTCGCTTCTGGGAATGCAGTTCTGTATGTGGGGTGTGCAGTACATGTAGTACTGCAGTGTGGGATGTGCCCGGTTCTGCAAGATGGCTGCTCGGCGTTATCTGGGACCACCGTGGAGCACAAGCGGCCAGCAGTGACATCATGCCACCTCCGTTCGTAAGTAGGAGTCGTTCGCAACTTGGATGTTCGTAACTCGGGGACTGCCTGTATTGGACAATTGCCTACTATTGAACACAGTAAATGCCATGTAGCATGTCTGAAACTATTTAATTATTTTGATATTATTTTCCTTGTTGTATTTTGTTAAACCTCTCCTATTCCAAAGCTGAAATCCAAGGAAATGTAAAACAATTGGGGAGACCCCACTGCAAGGTTTAAATCCCCATTTTTGTGCATAATTAACACATTTCATCTTATAACTATACTTACTGCAGTTCTTCTTAAAGCAGACCTTGTATAAAAACAGAAGATTTGATTATTTTTCCTGTAGGCACCAGTGATGTCATTTTGGAAAGCTGAGGATCCTAAATCTTGTGAGAAAGCACTATGCAGGGGTACATTCTTGCAGGATTTGTAACATTCAGCTTTACAAGGAACCACACCACAGCGGACTGAGGTTGTGTGCAGAGAGTGTGCTCACTGCGTTCTCCCAGATGACTGGCTGAGCTGTTTCCCACAGCTTTCGGTCATGGCTTCTGATTAGGAGTCAGCGGCATGGACTCCTGATCATGTGACCACTGTGAGAGCCATTAACAGCAATCACGTAATTACGAAGCCACTCCACCTCTCTGTATTAAAGCCCACTTAAAGGGCTGCGGGGAAGTGGTGTGAAGGAATAAAAGGAAGCTAAAAAATAACAGATCAACAGGTGGAAAAAAGCTTGAAAATACAAAAATATTACAACCACAACATTTAAGGAATTAGCAAGCTGCACGTTAAGTTTTAGCTTTGTTTTAACATTTTAGTAAAACTGCAACTTACAACATTTTATCCTAAATAAAGGGATCATAAAACATTTCCTGAAATATTTTGCTGCAAAAATAAGTAAAAAAGTGTAATTCGTCAAGCATTGAACAGCTGGGGCATCATTCATTTATTTTCTTTATACAAGTATAGTGAGAGGGCCACAGGTGGTCCATGAAACACTAGTTTGGCACTGTTGGTCTAAGCCTTTGAACATTGTAAGCGTAAGACCAGATGGAAAGACACAAATAATTAAACATATTTCAATAGAACTATATCTGCTTAGTCAAGTGCAAATTATTTTTGCTAATGCTATTTTGTGTATTTTTAGATCTACATATATGACAAAAGCCCATGGGTAATTACATGTTTTGTTTTCTTCAGAACAATCTTGTGTGTTTTTTTCCCCCTGTGATATAATTAGAGTACAGGCGCCCCATTGATTACTTATTTAAACTACCAAGTGAGATCGGTCAGTTGACACTGAAGAAAAGACAGCGAATAAGATAATACAGAAAACAGCTGCACCTCACAAAGTGACAGTCATGTTTTGTAAATATCCAGCATGTGGGCTAAACAAATACCTTGTAGTGCACGTTTTCACCACCTTCACCCATGTAAGGATCGATCAAGTCTCAGCTCCTATGGACTGCATTTATTGCAAGTCTGGAATGGAAGTTAGTCTTGCTGCCAGGGCCATATTTGGAGCTTATACTGACTTTAAGTGGACCTTTCCCTCAATTTTTTTACTTAACTTACCTTGTTTTTTTTCCACTTCCTAATTTCTCTGAAGGCGGTGAAGACATAGCCCTGCCCCCCTGTGAGGGCGGCATCACCATTGTTTTGGAAAATCGCATACCTAAACTACAAAATCCTCAGTGGTGTCATACTGCCCATGCATGAGATGAAGCACATGATGTCATGCATTTCATCTCACGCATGCACCATTAGCTGGTAAAAGAAAACATCTCCTGAGAACTTGTGAGATCTCAGGGGCAGGTTTCTCTTTCATTTCAACAGATGCATGTAATGTCATATAGTGTATGGGAGAGATACGCAATGTGACAGAACAGTGATGTCGATTTTCAAAATGGCAGCAGGGCATTGCGAAAGTTCACCCCCTCCCCCTCCCCGCCCATCTCACATGTTCCAGGAGGTTGCCAGACACTGGTAGAGGTTGTGCACTGGGGAGCCGCATGTAAACAGCAGGAAGTCAGAGCTGGCTTCCCACAGTCAAGGTGGCAGCGCCGAGGATCCAGAGACTGGCAAAGGACCAACCCGGGTGAAGACAGCACTAGACCCCTGGACTGCCAAGTGTCTGTTTATTGAAAGTCAGCAGCTACAGTATTTATAGCTGCTTACTTTTATTTTTTTACAATGGCCATAATTAACATTTAAGAAGCATAGGGGTTGATTTACTGAAAGCAGATAGGCTGTTCACTTTGCAAGGGAATTTTCCCTTAGCTTAGTGAATGCTGTGAAAATTCACTTGGCAACGAGTACCCAATCACATGCATGTTTGCACATGATTGGATGATGGAAGTTATCAGAGCTTCACCTCATTCACTAAACTAGGGTAAAATATAGCCTGTCCTTCAAGAAGACCTTCTTTCCTATTGTTTACCTTGTCCAGCCATGCTAAGTCAGTTTATAAGGTCACGTTCCATAACCAGTGAATGATGCATTTGTATATAAAGCACATGCATTGCTTAATTCACTTATATCTTACACCAGGGGAGGCATAGCTTCAGTATAAGTATTATCAAATTAGGACAGCTGTTGTTGAAACATAGGCAAGAGGAAAAATCCTTGCTGATGATCTCTTAGCAATAGTGGAATATATATTCAGGCACGCAAAGTAAAACTTAACATAATATGCCTATACATTTCAGCATTTATAAAACTTAAAGTTTTTTTAACCCATTAAAATATTTTTAAAGGGAATGCTTTCAAAAGGAACTTAGTGTTTTTTTAACAGATACCTTATTTATTTTGTTTGGAACTGAAAAAATCATTAAAAAAAATATATTTTTGATTTATTTTGAGTCAGGTAAATATAAGATATTGCACATGAATATTGAACACTTACAGTACACTTTCCAGTAGGTGGCAAGTATACAGAAAAATACCAGCTCTACAAAAATGATTAAGTATACAAATCCCTGCATTATTAATCAACAAATTTCTAGTGTCCATATAATATGAAGTGCTCAATGTTCCAAAAGTAAATCTTCCTCAAACATTCTCTTTGTACATTGCAGTAAAAATCTAGACTCTCACGAGATGTTTTGACCTATGTATATTAAAGGGTCAAAATGAGCTCAATAAACAATGATTGCAGCCTCCAGAGGCCTCCTGCCTTCCTCTGAGATTCAGAGATTTGATTAGTAAAACAAAAAACATCTACATAGTGTAGTATTTACTACAAAATGAATAACAGTGTACAAATGTGCTTAAATCAAACAAAAACATGGACTCTTACCAAAAGAAAACACACATTATGTATCATAGGGCAAAACCGCACATGATGTTGTGTACCATCAACAGAGTTCTAAGCTCTGGCAGAAACCCTACTTTGGTTCCAGGGTATGTCTGACATCACTTCCTCTATGTGGTTCGTCACCTGACTTTTCCAGGAGGATGTGGCGTCAGACCAGGAAACTATATTGGCCTATATTGACTCTATTATAACTACTGTCAAAAATGATCATGGCACATATAAAGGATAACTAAAGTAATAAAAACGTAATGCTAATCTAAAAAAACGATCTAGCTTATACAAAAACTGGACTTTTATCCCCATTAGCTATATTATTTTACAATCCTTTACGCACTTTTACATAAATAAAACAATAAAATCCCCAGAACTTCATCTAGTGATTGCATATGATATTACACCTCTCTATAATAAACAATACAGATACATACCAAGTAAAATAAATATAAATATATTTACTAATAAAGTTACTTTAAAGTAATATTTAAAAAACTTTTTTTTTTAATTTAAAAAGGACTTACAATTCTTTATAAATCCCACCCAGACCTAGAAATCTGAAATAAAACAATTTTAATCGAGATTTAGCCCACTGGGCCACATGCAATTTAACTTGTACATCCAGTACATTTATTTTTTGAGATTTCTCTCATTTTATTATAACCTCTCCATTGTTCAGCAACTTCATAAATTCCAAAAATGTAGGCTTTACTGTATCTCTATTGTGATAAATTTGTTTAAAGAGACATGGATTTTTTTAAAAACCTTTTTAAATGTTTTTTTTACATGTTCTCAGACATATAATTTCCTTGTTGTTTGCCCTACATATTGGAGGCTGCAAAGGCACTCCAACAGGTAAGTAACAAATTATTACAGGTAATGGACTGCCTAATGTGATATTCCTTTCCACCGGTGTTAGATTTGAACTTATTTATTTTCCCTTTGGTACATTTTGGTACACTCGTGATGATTGAAGACCTAGTGGGATTATGGAAGATCTACTGGAGAGTGGTGTGCCTGATTAGGAGGATTTAGGTTATCCCTGACCTTTGGTGAAATTGAGGTCACTGGATTAATGGTGAGTGTGCACTTCTCACAGTGGTAGCGATGGTGGCACTATTAGAAGATTATCCATTCAGACACAGAAGATTTAAACACATGGTGTGGGGAATACAGTGGATGTTGATAGACTTTATTTGATCTTAGCACATGTTTATGGACTTTTATTTAATTGTTGATTTATGGGGTGGTTTGAATGTGTTAGCGTTTTATGTATCCTTTTTTTTTATTTCTGTGAATATTTTATTTTTCACTTTAAGGAGGGCAGCTTCACGGTTTGTATTAATTTAGAAACAGGTGCCTTTATATTTAATTATTGTTAACCATATCATCCCTTTGACTTACAGCTATGTTATGAATAGCCTTTATTGTGAACAACGTTAAAATAGCTGGCCTGCTGCATTCTGAACTCAGGAGGAGGGTTAATCGCCACGGGTGCCATTCAGAGAATGCAGTGGCGTCACTAGGGTTGGTGTCACCTTGTGCAGTAAAACATGGTGTCACCCCCCTGTCTAGGCTGCTCAGCACCATTCAGGTAGCGCACGGTCACGGGGCACACCCCAAACCAGCCTCTGTAAATGATGGTATAGGGTGGTATAGTGGCAGGTTAGGGTAAAATAGGGTGGTATAGTGGCAGGTTAGGGTAAAATAGGGTGGTATAGTGGCAGGTTGGGGTGGTATATGACAGGTTAGGGTAGTACAGGGCAGGTTAAGGTGGTATTGGGGTGGTATAGGGCAGGTTGGGGCGGTATAGGGCAAGTTAGGGTGGCACAGGGCAGGTTGAAGTGGCACAGGGCAGGCCGGGGTGGTGTAGGGCAGGCTGGGGTGGCACAGGGCAGGTTGTGGTGGTACAGGGCAGGCTGGGGTGGCACAGGGCAGGCTGGGGTGGTATAGGGCAGGTTGAGTTGGTACAGGGCAGGCTGGGGTGGTATAGGGCAGGTTGGGGTGGTATAGGGCAAGTTAGGGTGGAACAGAGCAGGTTGAAGTTGCACAGGACAGGCTGGGGTGGTGTAGGGCAGGCTGGGGTGGCACAGGGCAGGTTGGGGTGGCACATGGCATGCTGGGGTGGCACAGGGCAGGTTGGGCTGGTCCAGGGCAAGCTGGGGTGGTATAGGGCAAGTTGGGGTGGCACAGGGTAAGTTGGGGTGGTATAGGGCAGGTTGGGGTGGCACAGGACAGGCTGGGGTGGTACAGGGCAGCCTGGGGTGGCACAGGGCAGGCTGGGGTGGCACATGGCAGGCTGGCATTGCACATGGCAGGCTGGCATTGCACAGGGCAGGTTTGGGTGGTACATGGCAGGCTGGGGTGGCACAGGGCAGTTTGGGGTGGTACATGACAGGCTGGGGTTGGCACAGGGCAGGTTGGGGTGGCACATGGTAGGCTGGGGTAGCACAGGGCAGCTTGAGGTGGCACAGGGCAGGTTGGGCTGGCACATGGCAGGCTGGCATGGCACCAGGCAGGTTGGGGTGGTACATGGCAAGCTGGGGTGGCACAGGGCAGGTTGGGGTGGCACATGGCAGGCTGGCAATGCACAGGGCAGGTTGGGTGGTACATGGCAGGCTGGGGTGGCACAGGGCCAGGAGGGGAGGATTTGCTGCTGGACACAGCTATATTATATTAGATATAGGCACAGTGGCTGAGTGAGCCAGTCTGGTGGGGGGAGGGGGGCGGCTGGACACAGCTATATATATATATTATATATATTTATATATATTATAAAGCTGTGTCTAGCAGACCTCCTTGCACCCCCCCTTCGTTATCAGACTAGCACAGCACAGAGGGCGCCAGACACTGAATCCTCCCACGTCCCACACCAGCTCTCAGGTGGTGTGCCGGTACAATGGCAATCCCCCCACCTATCACACCTCACCTCAGGCTTGCATGCTATCAGGGTGCCTGTACTGTACTCACACTTCCTGGTGCCAGGCGGCAGCTGGAGAGGAGACGAGGACAGCGTGCAGCCGCGCCTCCCGGGCAGAGATAGTGTGTGACATCATCATCTGTGAGATGTGACAGGATCACTGGCTCAGTAGGGAGGAGGAAGAACGAAGGACACACAGCAGGTGCGGCCGCAGCGCTGGAGGTACTGTTCCAGCGGGGTCAGCTGCAAAAAAAAAATGCCAGGGATTTCCTCAACCTCGGGAGAGTTGGGATGGTGTCACCCCTCTAGCGGGTGTCACCCGGGTGCGCACCGCACCCCCCGCACCCCCCTAGAAACGCCACTGAGAGAATGCTTTGCATCTTCTGAGTTAGACATGTGCAGAACAAAAAAAAGTGTTTTGTTTCGCTTCAGATAGATTTGTTATGTTACTAATTTAGTTTCTTTATGGAATTCGTTTAGTTTTGTTTCGGAATTTGTTTACCATAGTATCGTTTTCATTAAATTTTGTTTTGTTTTTTCTTAAAATT
This sequence comes from Aquarana catesbeiana, assembly GCF_042186555.1. Lineage (NCBI taxonomy): Eukaryota > Metazoa > Chordata > Amphibia > Anura > Ranidae > Aquarana > Aquarana catesbeiana. The sequence goes on from NC_133325.1 coordinate 562,604,839, forward strand.
CGTTATGTTGTATTTTCTATTGATTTTCAACTTTTCAGAACGATTAGAATTTGGATCGGTCGAAAAACGATCCCCCGGCCCCCCATGTTGAGGGCATGAGCCTGGTATGGTTCGGGAGGAGGGGTGCTCGCTCACCCCCCCCTTCCTGACCTGTTGGTCTGCATGCTCAGATAAGGGTCTGTTATGGATTTTGGGGGACACAGATAATGAGTCATTGTTTTTAAGGATGCGGGCAGCTGGGTTCCCAGCCTGCTGCTTAACAACCAGCTATTCTTTACACAGAATCCGAATCGGTTGATCGTTTTTCAACCGATCCGTATTCTAAATGTTCTGAAAAGTTGGAATTCATTAGAAAATGAATAAACAAAACTAATTTTAATGTATTTCAATGAAATCCGTTACTATTCGATACATCCAAATCTCCAAATAACCAAAAATGTGTCTAAATTTGTATTCGGACTGAAACTATTTGCACATGTCTATTCTGAATAAATGCAAAGCATTCTCTGATTGGGTGAGGTTGACAGGCGGATGCCACCACCCCACCTCTCCACCTCATTCAATTAGAGAACGCTTTGCATTATTCAGAAGATGCTAATCATTCTCTGAATGGCACCCTTGCTAACTTCCTGTATTCACAATGCATCAGGCCAGACGCTCAGAGCGGGACCTGGAAGCAAGTGTAGATTTACTAAAATACCAATGTCTACTTTTCCAGCATCTAGGGGCAACAGCCAGGTATGATATATACATAGTTACATTGATCCAAGTTGGAACTATGTCACCGGCCACTTTATTAGGTATACCTGTCCAACTGCTTGGTAACACAAACTGCTAATCAGCCAATCACATGGCAGTAACTCAATGTATTCAGACATCCAGACGTGGTAAAGATGACTTGCTGAAGTTCAAACCAAGCACCAGAACGGGGAACATGGCATGGTTGTTGGTGCCAGACGGGCTGGTCTGAGTATTTCAAACACTGCTGATCTACTGAGATTTTCACACACAACCATCTCTAGGGTTTACAGAGAATGGTCTGAAAAAGAGAAAATATCCAATGAGCAGCAGTGTGGACAAAAATGCCTTGTTGATGTCAGAGGTCAGAGGAGAATGGGCAGACTGGATCAAGGTGATGGAAAGGCAACAGTAACTCAAATAACCACTCGTTACAACCAAGGTATGCAGAATACCATCTCTGAATGCATAACACATCAAACCTTGAAGAAGATGAGCTACAGCAGCAGAAGACCACACCTGATGCCACTACTGTCAGCTAAGAACTGGAAGATTGGAAAAATGTTGCCTGGTCTGATGAGTTTTAGCTGCAACATTCAGATGGTAGGGTCAGAATTTGGCGTAAAGAACATGAAAGCATGGATACATCCTGCCTTGTTTCAACGGTTCAGGCTGGTGGTGGTGGTATAATGGTACGGGGGATATTTTCTTGGCCCCTTTTGGGCCCCTTAGTACCAATTGAGCATCGTTTAAACACCATGGACTACCTGAGTATTGTTGCTGACCATGTCCATCCTTTTATGACTACAGTGTACCCATCTTCTGAAGGCTACTTCCAGCTGGATAATGTACCATGTCACAAAGCTCAAATCATCTCAAACTGGTTTCTTGAACATGACAATGGCGGTCACTGTACTCCAATGCCCTCCACAGTCACCAGATCTCAATCCAATAGAGCACCTTTGAAATGTGGTGGAAAGGGAGAATCGCATCAGGCCTGTGCAACCGATAAATCTGCAGCAACTGTGTGATGCTATCATGTCAATATCGACCAAAATCTCTGAGGAATGTTTCCAACACCTTGTTGAATCTATGCCATGAAGAATTAAAGCAGTTCTGAAGGCAAAAGTGGGTCCAACCCGGTACTAGAAAAGTGTACCAATAACCACTTCAGCCCCGGAAGGATTTACCCCCTTAATGACCAGAGCACTTTTTACAATTTGGCACTGCGTCGCTTTAACTGCTAATTGCGCGGTCATGCAATGCTGTACCCAAACGAAATTTGCGTCCTTTTCTTCCCACAAATAGAGCTTTCTTTTGATGGTATTTGATCACCTCTACTGTTTTTTTTTTTTTGCGCTATAAATGGAAAAAGACCAAAAATTTTGAAAAAAAATGATATTTTCTACTTTTTGTTATAAAAAAAATCCAATAAACTCAATTTTAGTCATACATTTAGGCCAAAATATATTCGGCCACATGTCTTTGGTAAAAAAAAGTCAATAAGTGTATATTTATTGGTTTGCGCAAAAGTTATAGCGTCTACAAACTAGGGTACATTTTCTGGAATTTACACAGCCTTTAATTTATGACTGCCTATGTCATTTCTTGAGGTGCTAAAATGGCAGGGCAGTACAAAACCCCCACAAATGACCCCATTTTGGAAAGTAGACACCCCAAGGAAATTGCTGAGAGGCATGTTGAGCCCATTGAATATTAATTTTTTTTGTCCCAAGTGATTAAATAATGACAAAAAAAAAAAAATTACAAAACGTTGTCACTAAATGATATATTGGAAATATAGTGAATATAAAGACCAAAATCTGTGATGGATATTAAAATAGAAAACTAAAAATCCCAATCCAAACGGACTAATCAAAAATAAATAAAGCAGCTATCAATATGAGGTGATCAGAGTCCCATAAGTATAAGTTGACATATAGAAAAAATTGAAGCGCTCTACTATATGATCAGTCAGCTTAAAGGTAATGTGCAAATCTGAGTGTACCATAAGCCATTGCCAAAAAACAATACAAAAACTGTGATGGAATACAATACAAATAAAAAATTGTGTTCATATAGCTCCAATCCACTATAATGATAAATAATGCTACAACATCTAAATAACTATGTCAATGTGAAATAATAAAGCACATAAGTGAACGTGTATAAAAAATATTAAGTAAAAAATATATAAAGTAAAAAACCGGCGCTGCAGTCCACCAAAAAGATTTTAAAAAATGTTGAGATTAATCAGTGAATAACATACTAAAAAGTGCCATATACCTTATATATATGTGGACAAAAATACACAATATCACAATAAATATACAGCCACTCTGATGTCAGTGCTGATAAGTAAAAATATATAGGAGAGAGTTTTTTAAAAAGAGGATATGTGATTCCAGTGACAGATGAAATAGTCCCAGCAGTTTAGTATCCTAATTATTTAATTGGAGTGTTCGCTCGTAATTCCTGAATGATTTAACCATCCTGCTTCAGCCTTATGAATGCGGGTCATCTGGTTCTCAATACCGGCAATTATATGTAAGACAAGCAGGGAAAAATCATCATTGCGTAGTGAACTAAATGTAGGACACCAGTGGTTTGCAATGATGGTTTTTCCCTGCTTGTCTTACATATAATTGCCGGTATTGAGAACCAGATGACCCGCATTCATAAGGCTGAAGCACTCTCTCCTATATATTTTTACTTATCAGCACTGACATCAGAGTGGCTGTATATTTATTGTGATATTGTGTATTTTTGTCCACATATATATTAGGTATATGGCACTTTTTAGTATGTTATTCACTGATTAATCTCAACATTTTTTTAAATCTTTTTGGTGGACTGCAGCGCCGGTTTTTTACTTTATATGTTTTTTACTTAATATTTTTTATACACATTCACTTATGTGCTTTATTATTTCACATTGACATAGTTATTTAGATGTTGTAGCATTATTTAGATTTTCACATTACCTTTAAGCTGACTGATCATATAGTAGAGCGCTTCAATTTTTTCTATATGTCAACTAAATGATATATTGCTCACACAGGCCATGGGCATATGTGGAATTGCACCCCAAAATATATTCAGCTGCTTCTCCTGAGTACGGGGATACCACATGTGTGGGACTTTTTGGGAGCCTAGCCGCGTACGGGGCCCCGAAAAACAATCACTGCCTTCAGGATTTCTAAGGGCGTAAATTTTTGATTTTACTCCTCACTACCTATCACAGTTTTGAAGGCCATAAAATGCCCAGATGGCATAAACCCCCCCCCAAATGACCCCATTTTGGAAAGTAGACACCCCAAGCTATTTGCTTTGAGGCATGTTGAGTCCATGGAATATTTTATATTTTGACACAAAATGCGGGAAAGTGACAAATTTTTTTTTTTGCACAAACTTGTTACTAAATGATATATCGCTCACACAGGCCATGGGCATATGTGGAATTGCACTCCAAAATACATTTAGCTGCTTCTCCTGAGTATGGGGATACCACATGCGTGGGACTTTTTAGAAGCCTAGCCACGTACGGGGCCCCCGAAAACTAATCACCGCCTTCAGGATTTCTAAGGGTGTAAATTTTTGATTTCACTCTTCACTACCTATCACAGTTTCAGAGGCCATGGAATGCCCAGGTGGCACAAACCCCCCCCAAATGACCCCATTTTGGAAAGTAGACACCCCAAGCTATTTGCTGAGAGGCATGGTGAGTATTTTACAGCTCTCATTTGTTTTTGAAAATGAAGAAAGACAAAAAAAAAATTTATTTTTCTTTTTTCAATTTTCAAAACTTTGTGACAAAAAGTGAGGTCTGCAAAATACTCACTATACCTCTCAGCAAATAGCTTGGAGTGTCTCCAAAATGGGGTCATTTGGGGGGGGTTTTGTGCCACCTGGGCATTCCGTGGCCTCCGAAACTGTGATAGGCAGTGAAGAGTGAAATCAAAAATGTACGCCCTTAGAAAGCCTGAAGGCGGTGCTTGGTTTTCGGGGTCCCGTACAAGGCTAGGCTCCAAAAAAGTCTCACACATGTGGTATCCCGTACTCAGGAGAAGCAGCAGAATGTATTTTGGGGTGTAATTTCACATATTTCCATGGCATGTTTGAGCAATATATCATTTAGTGACAACTTTGTGCAAAAAAAAAAAAAATTTGTCTCTTTCCCGCAACTTATGTCACAATATAAAATATTCCATGGACTCGACATGCCTCTCAGCAAATAGCTTGGGGTGTCTATTTTCCAAAATGGGGTCATTTGGGGGGGTTTTGAACTGTCCTGGCATTTTATGCACAACATTTAGAAGCTTATGTCACATATCACCCACTCTTCTAACCACTTGAAGACAAAGCCCACTCTGACACTTTTTGTTTACATGAAAAACATTTTTTTTTTTTGCAAGAAAATTACTTTGAACCCCCAAACATTATATATTTTTTTAAAGCAAATGCCCTACAGATTAAAATGGTGGGTGTTTCATTTTTTTTTTTTTACACACAGTATTTGCGCAACGATTTTTCAAACGCATTTTTTGGGGAAAAAACACACTTTTTTAAATTTTAATGCACTAAAACACACTATATTGCCCAAATGTTTGATGAAATAAAAAAGATGATCTTAGGCCGAGTACATGGATACCAAACATGACATGCTTTAAAATTGCGCACAAACGTGCAGTGGCAACAAAATAAATAAATTTTTAAAAGCCTTTAAAAGCCTTTACAGGTTACCACTTTAGATTTACAGAGGAGGTCTACTGCTAAAATTACTGCCCTCGATCTGACCTTCACGGTGATACCTCACATGCATGGTGCAATTGCAGTTTACATTTGATGCCAGACCGACGCTTGCGTTCGCCTTAGCGCGAGAGCAGGGGGGGACAGGGGTGCTTTTTTTTTCTTTATTATTTTTTTGCTTTTTTATCTTATTTTTAAACCGTTCCTTTCATTTTTTTTTAAATCATTTTTATTGTTATCTCAGGGAATGTAAATATCCCCTATGATAGCAATAGGTAGTGACAGGTACTCTTTTTTGAAAAAATTGGGGTCTATTAGACCCTAGATTTCTCCTCTGCCTTCAAAGCATCTGACCACACCAAGATCGGTGTGATAAAATGCTTCCTCAATTTCCCAATGGCGCTGTTTACATCTGGCGAAATCTAAGTCATAAAATGCTCGTAGCTTCCGGTTTCTTAGGCCATAGAGATGTTTGGAGCCACTCTGGCCTCTGATCAGCTCTATGGTCAGCTGGCTGAATAACCGGCTGCATTCTCAGGTTCCCTGTTGAGACAGGAGAGCCAGAGAAAAACACGGAAGACGGTGGGGGAGGGGGGCCATTCCCTCCCACTGCTTGTAAAAGGCTAATTAGCTGCTAGGATTGCTTTTACATGGAAGCCGACCGCTGGCTGAAAAGAATGATACCAAGATGATACCTAAACCTGCAGGCATCATTTTGGTATAACCACTCAAAGTCGTGACTGGCGTACCTGAAGACAAAAAAATGGTTAACAATAAAGCACAGTAAACGATAAAGTATAAAAAATTGCATACCTGAAAAGCAAACATGATAAAACATAATAACAATAAAACATTGCAGAATAGAATACAGTAAAAAAGAGCAGAACAATAGAGAGAGAGAGAACAATAAAACAACTATTTTTTTTAATTTTATATTTTTGTTTGTGTTTTTTTTTTTTTTTTTACACTTTTTTTGTAACTAACTTTTGTAACTGTAACCGGTTCCAGGTTCGGGTCTCTCAAAATGCGATGGCATCTTGGGAGACCCTGTGAAAGTGTGCCTAGTCTGTGCAATGCTGTACCCTACGCTAATACTCAACTAGTGAATGGTAGCGTTCAAAACATTCACCAATGCAAAGACCAGGATTGTCAGGACAGGAGGGACAATAATAGCGGGTGTCACGCCTATATCCGCGCTTCCTGCAGACACGACATCTTTTGGGGGGGGGTTGTTGGGTAGGGGTACTCGGGAGGACATAAAAATGCCTCTCATGCAGCCGACTGCATTTGGTTTGGGATGTGAATGGGGGAAGTACGGACGCTGCAGAAGTGGTGGGTTCGCAATTAGGATTGGCGAATGCAGCAGGAAGGGCATTATGGGCACGACGGGCCTGTGTTTGTCTTCTTCTTGGTGGCAGCGGGACACTACTTGTGCTTGCCACCTCACCAGCTTGAACTGCACTTATGGGACTCGCCACGTCACCAAGTGTTACTGCAGTGCTGGTTTGACTACGACCGGGGTGTACTAGGCCGCTGGTGCTTGCCAGTTCACCAGAACGCTACCAAAAAAACTGTTAGCGATCGCAGGGATCAGGCCTGACTCTGCGAACGCTGCAGTTATGCGTTTAGTGTTTTGTAAGTGACAGTGATCGATCGATACTGCACTTGGCTGGGCTGGGCCGGGCAGAGGGGCAAAACGCAGGTGCTAGCAGGTATCTGGGCTGATCCCGCTAACACTGCGTTTTTGGGAACCCTAAACTGCTGGGGACGCTAGTATAAATCTGATCGGATCAGATATTGATCCGTTCAGATACTATACCACTAAGGGAGGTGTACGGTGCGTGCGTGGGTGTTAGCGGTACTGGCGCTAACCTGACGCTGCCTGGGGCTGGTGCTTGCCAGTTTACCAAAATGCTACCAAAAAAACTGTTAGCGATCGCAGGGATCAGGCCTGACTCTGCGAACGCTGCAGTTATGCGTTTAGTGTTTTGTAAGTGACAGTGATCGATCGATACTGCACTTGGGTGGGCTGGGCGGAGGAGCAAAACGCAGGTGCTAACAGGTATCTGGGCTGATCCCTCTAACACTGCGTTTTTGGGAACCCTAAACTGCTGGGGACGCTAGTATAGATCTGATCGGATATCGATCCGTTCAGATACTATACCACTAAGGGAGGTGTATGCTGCGTGCTGGCGCTAATCTGACTCTGCCTGGGGCGACGCATATCACCGCCGGGTGATCAGGGGGCTAAACCTTTATTCAGTAATAAACGACGGGTGCCCTGACACTATAAAAAATAAACGAACTAACCAGCGTCACCCGTAACGGTTATACGGTGATCAGTGGTGAAAGGGTTAACTAGGGGGCAATCAAGGGGTTAAAACATTTATTAGATAGTATATGGGGGTCTCTGACGCTATAAAACGCTGACGGCGAACCTAAATATTTACCTCCCTAACTAGCGTCACCAGTGACACTAATACAGTGATCAGAAAAATGATCGCTTAGTGACACTGGCGACGGGGGGTGATCAAGGGGTTAAAACTTTATTAGGGGGGTTAGGGGGGTATCCTAGACCTAAAGGGGGCTGACCCTAACTGCCCTACCACACTAACTGTCACAAACTGACACCAATGCAGTAATTAAAAAAAAAAAAACTGCTTGGTGTCAGTGTGACGGGGGGGAGGGGTGATTGGGGGGTGATCGGGGGGGGGGGGATCGGGGGTGTTTAGTGTGCCTGGCATGTTCTACTGAGTGTGTGTGTGTTTTACACTCACAGTGATGTCTTCTCTCCTCGGCGCCGGAACGGAAAATACCGAGCCGAGGAGAGATGACATCATTTCCTTTGCTGCTGTTTAGCATACGGGAATGGGCACTACAAGCTTAGGTCTTTTTTTATTTTTTTTTTCCTTAAGTTTTAAGCAAGTATATCATAAGTGGTAAGTGTTTGCCGGGGGGGGGGGGGGGCTGACAAATAAGTGAACCAAAAGTTAAATATGAGAGTGAAATTGTACCATAATTATAGCATTTTGTTTTAAAAAAAAAAAGCTAACTAGTAAATTATGCCTATTAGACAAATGCTCTCTGAACATAAATAGTACCGTAGGGTTTCTTCCTTTAAGGCAAGGCTGTAACAGCTTTGTTGCAGCAACAGAAGCTTGGTGTTGTCACAACAAGACAGTAGAACCTGGCCAAGAAGTGGAGGAATAAACGTGAAGTCCCAGCTATAAGCCTATGGGGTTGATTTACTAAAGGTAAAAATACTGTGCACTTTGCAGTTGCTCCAGAGGTTAGTAAATGAGGTAAAGCTCCACTTTGCAAAGAACACCCAATCACATGTCAGGAAAATAAAAAAACAGCATTTTTGCTTGCTTCTGCTCATTGACTAAGCTCTGGAGCAACTGCAAAGTGCACAGTCTATTTGCCTTTAGTAAATCAACGCTATATGTCTAATGTACCTTGCTGAACCAGCAGCCTAGCTCCATTTATTATGCAGTGTCAGGGCCACATGTGCTGCTCAGTTTATTTAGAGAATGGCTATTTGGTTTGTCAGCTCTCACTATATATATGAGATGTACAGGTTGGACTTTGCTTGCTAGCTTTTCTGCATAGGTCTTAAAAGCACGTTTATACTTCATGCAAAAGTAGGTTAGTAGGACGCTGACTGTGAAAAAATATCAGTCGAGAAAAAACAGTCCTTAATAGCATTAATTCACATCGTATTACTGCCTATGCAGCCTTTCTCAACCTTTTCAACACAGAGGAACCCTTGATACAACTTTCTGGTCTCAGGGAACCCCTGCTAAAAATAACTATATCTACAACGCATGATACATTAGTGTGATGGTCAGTGGGAAGAATATTCCTTACGCTTGTGGACACTGGGAAGAATTACCCCCTTACAAATAGCTAAAAAGATCAATGGTGGCAGTTGGAACTTATCTGAGAGGCAGAAATTGCTCATTTCTGCATGCTCTCAAATTTTCTGCCAACAAATGTGTGTTGTCGGACTTTCCAATCGTGTGTACACAAGTCCGTTGGACAAAAGTCCAAAGTACAAACACGCATGCTCGGAAGCAGAAGCGGTCAGTCTTGTAAACTAGCCTTTGTAATGGAGACTTAACCTCCCTGGCAGTATTCCCGAGTGTGGCTCGGGGTTAAATTTCAGTACCATTAGCGGTAGCCCCGAGCCACACTCGGGATTGCATTGCAGGATCCTGGTGCAGTGTACTTACCTTGTCCCCAGGATCCTGCAATGCCCCCCCACTGTGTCTGCAGGCTCTGTCCTCTGCCCGATGCTCTGTGTGCCGGGCTCTGTTCTCCGTGAGCATCGCAACGCACAGGGGTGGAGCCCGGCAGCAAGTTAAAAAAATAGAAAATTCATAATACATACAGTACACTGTAATCTTATAGATTACATTACTGTATGAAATTATTTCACATCCCTTTTGTCCCTAGTGCTTTGTCCAGTGCCCTGCATGCAGTTTTATATTATACAGTATATACTGTTCTTTCTGCCTCTTGAGATTGAGATTGTCCATAGCAACTAAAAAGTGTCCCTTTACGTCAAAAGTGGTTTTAGACCAGCTAGAAAACAGCGATAGTAAATTAGAACACTTGCAGAATTGAGCGATAGTGAATCGTGGGGAAATTAATTTTATTATTATTATATTATTATTTTTTATAATTATTTATAGTTATTTATTATATTTTAATTTATGATTTTATGTTTAAAACTTTATCATATCCGAGATGTCTACTAGACTCTTGTTTGGACAGATTTAAGTGTGTTATTGCTAAGAATTACAGGCCTACAATATAAAACGCCAAACTTCTATGCAAAACAATGTACCGCTTTGAGACGCAAAAATCTGACATAATCATACCGCCAGGGAGGTTAACATTCATGACGTGGCAAATTATGACATCTCCAAATGCAGCGCACATTCTCTTCTTCTTTAATGGGATAATAATGAAGCTGCTTTGCTGGTGATACTGATGGAGTTATTGAAAACGAATTTTCAAAGGCTTTTTTTTTCTAGTGATATCAAGAATAATGTTATTATATATTTTTTTTTTATTTGTGCAAATTACCACAACACCATTATCCCTTAGTTTTTAAGATCAAAGATAATATGTTGGTGTCCGTTGTCAATTTTACATTGTATTTTTTAAAATGTAACTGCCTACTCCCAAACTGTCATTTGAAGTAAAACACATAGCCAAATATTATTCTACACATTTTTTTTATTGTGCATTAAAAAAAGAAAACAAATAAAATTAGACATGCTATCTGCCAATAGAACTTAACCAAAAAGTGCATTCAATGCATCCAAAAATATAGAAAATATACCAAATCAAATCATTATTCAACCAAAAAAATAACGTCAAAGCAAAAACTCCAAGGCCAATAATAAATAACACGTTATCTCCTCCAATTCCGCAACATGGCTGGCTGACGAATGGCCGTTCAGAAACTAACTGAAAAGCACGAATCAACACTCACCAAACTTCTACTAACACGAAATTAGCAGGAGCCCAAAGTGTGGCCCTAAAGAGCTGAAAAACCACGTTGTACGTCACTACGTTCGTAATTGTTGGCCAACATGTGACCGCGTTTATGCAAGACAAGTTTGAGCAAACACCCGTCTGACAAAATTCCATGGTTTTGTTGTTGGAAAGTCCGATCGTGTGTACGAGGCATTACTCTTTATATATCGCAGGCTGCAAGTCACATCACATCCAATTAAAGTTTTGCACTGTAGTACAAGCTGAAAACAGAAATTGTATCATAAGTAGACTGTTTAACAATTGAAATAGAAACATCTTTCTTACCATGTACAGCAGTTTTATCAGAATAAAGATTTCAATGATTAACCTGTTTCCTGCAAGTGTTTTATGTAGTTTTTTTGGGGTGTGGTGAGAAGCTATAAAAAACAAAAGAGATACACTATATTGCCAAAAGTATTGTGACGTCTGCCTTTACACGCACATAAACTTTAATGGCATCCCAGTCTTAGTTCGTAGGGTTCAATATTGAGTTGGTCCACCCTTTGCAGCTATAACAGCTTCAACTCTTCTGGGAAGGCTGTCCACAAGGTTTAGGAGTGTGTCTATGGGAATGTTTGACCATTCTTCCAGGAGCACATTTGTGAGGTCAGGCACTGATGTTGGACGAGAAGGCCTGGCTTGCAGTCTCCTCTCTAATTCATCCCAAAGATGTTCTATCAGGTTAAGGTTAGGACTCTGTGCAGGCCAGTCAAGTTCCTCCACCCCAAACTTGCTCATTCATGTCTTTATTGACCTTGCTTTGTTCACTGGTGTTTAGTCATGTTGGAAAAGGAAGGGGCCATCCCCAAACTGTTCCCACAAAGTTGGGAGCATGAGATTGTCCAAAATGACTTGGTATGCTGACACCTTAAGAGTTCCCTTCACTGGAACTAAGGGACCAAGCACAACCCCTGAAAAACAACCCCACGCCATAATCCCCCCTCCACCAAATGATTTGGACCAGTGCACAAAGCAAGGTCCATAAAGACATGGATGAGCAAGTTTGGCAAGGTCCATAAAGACATGAAAGAGTGATTTGCTCCTGAAAAGTGAAAGAGAGGGGGGACATGTAACATCAATCTACCCTTGTATAGCCAGTGTACGAGACATATTACCAGTGTCAACATTGTATTAATTATATTTCAGTATCAGTGAGTCAATTAAAAATAATTTTACAGAAATCATTAAAAACTTCATTCCACACTGCACAAGAGCCAGGAATCCAGAAAACATGCCCTAATTTGGTTGTGGAATGAGGGCTTAGGCCATATTCACTGTATAACTATAGAGCATGGTGCTTCTGAAGAAATCTTTGATTTTTTATTTAGCACAAGGGATAAAAGCTAAGCTTGCATTTTTGCTAATCACCTATTGAAACATCTTTCACTACTGGAATCTAAGCATCTTTCACTTCTGGGGTTATATTATACCAATGTCTGCTTTCAGCTGACAAGAATCTAGGAATATACTGTATCTACTATGTGCATAGTATTCTGAAATATGTTATTAATCCATCCTATTTGCTATCCCCCCCTATTATATGAAGTATTGTGCCTATTTTGTTACAGAGCCACAATACTATTTTTCAGCATCCTATACATGTACCTATTTATACACTGTCTGTTCTTATGCATGTAGCCAACTAAATTTGTATGCATCCTATTGACTAAAGCCCCATACACACTGCTGATTTTCTGCTGATTTTTGTCTTCAGATTCACCAAAACCATGTAGTGCAAGGGCCTGCCTGATTGCATACAAATTTAAACTCCTAAGGTTTGACCTCATATTATATGGTTTTGGTAAATCTGAAGGAAAAAATCAGCTGAAAATCTGATAGTGTGTATGGGGCTTAAGTATGGCCCATTGAACATCCTCATAACATATTATTTGATCACATTATCAAAGTCAGCTCATGGCAATATCTAGGTTAAACGCCTTCATAAATGATACATTTATTTTCCGATTGATCTCTTCTGATAGAAATAAGCAATTGATGACTTTTTCAATCGATATAGCACATATGGGAAAGTGGATTTCAATAGTTAAGATACAATCGTATCTTATGGTAGCCATAAACAATTCGATTTCTTTTTTTTATCTGATTCATGTGTGATACAATCAAAATGATTGAATCCAAAATCAATTAATTAGCAATGACTTGTCTTCCAATTGATTTAGACTCAATTTTGATCAGATTCAATCAACCTGAGCCAATCGACCAGGGTACAATATTATAGTTTGTTTTGCATCAACTGGAAGCACTGAGATACTTTGTTCATGATTACATGGCAAAAAAAGAAATGCGATTGATAAGTTACTAGCCTATCTTAACTATCTAAATCCACTTTCCTGCGTGTGGCATATTGATTGAATAGGCTGTTGACTATAGAGCAATTATTCCTATTAGAAGAAATTGATCAGAAAATAAATCAATCCTTTATCGAAGCATGTTTGGCCACCAATATGATTGTAAATTATCGATTGCATCTCTATTTTAATCATGTAATCACATAATCTGGTGGTATTCATGAGCAAAAACATTTCCGCCCTGGCCCATTGACTCAGTTTGAAATAATCCCAATTAAATTGATCCGAAGGGAAGTTATGAATATAGGATTGTTTATGGTTGATAAAACGGAAGCATTTGTGACCACCATTAACACCCACGTTTTATAATAGGATCTTGAAGATGAAATGTAATCAGCTGCTTAGTGCTAGAATGTTCATTTTATTTTCCATTTTTTATGTGTAAGCTTCACAACAATAGTTTTCTAGAAGTAAGCATGATGCAGTTTGTAGAGGAAAACTGTGTTCTTCTTGAACAAACAACTGTTCCTCTAGATCCCGCACCTGTCGATTTGCTTAAATTGAGTAGCTTTACACTTTCTGTCACTTCTAACAGGAAATAAAGTTGATTTACCTCTGTTTCTATAGCTGCAGTTCACAGGCAATGAGGGGATAAGTGAGTGTTAAGGAGTGGGGGATATAATTTCCACAGAGGTCACCCTGTCACTGTCACTCCCCAGCGCCATATTTAGAACCTGGATAAGGCAGCTCTCCCACCATCTCCTCTATCAGCCCACCCCTGTCTCTATCAGTTTACAGCAAGCCTCCCTAGATCCTTTCTGTTGCTTGCCTCTCCCATGCTACGTTCCTTTTTCTGCTTTTCTGCTCTTTAACTTATATATCCTATAAAAAAAATTAACATGTCCAACAACCAGAACAAATCAGAACCTGTTGCAGCTCCAGGGGAGCCCGCTCAGAATGGTGGAAATGGCCAGGGAGCAAATGGTGAAGAAAAAAAGAAAGAACAAGAGGAACTACCACCTTTTGAGGTGGTGGAAGGGTAAGTTACCAATGACTTTACATTACTGTGTCACCAATGATAATGCTAATATAAATTGCACTATATAGGTAAAAGCAAGCTGTTAGACTGGTAAGCATGTACTTGCACTTTTGTGTCCTAGCACCAAGTTTTATGAGACGCTATTCGTTTTTATTCAAATATCTTTTAGATGTAGTTTAAGAACGTATTACATATATTTTATGATGGTACTTTAATATTTGCAATTTCATTTAAAGAGGGTTTGGTGCTGGCAAGCTCATTAATCGTTTAGACGTTTTCATGAAATATGTTTGAACTGTCTGTTGAGGTTCAGGGAATTTACTTACAGGCATTTTTCACAATCATCTGCCATCTTTTTGGTGCAATGACACTTATCAAAATCATATACAGCTTTCATGTACTGTCTATATTTGAGAACTGTTCAGTTAGTGTGGTAAATGTTAAAACACCAGGGTTAGCTAAGCTAGTATTTTGATCTCATGATGTTTTTCATTTTTAGTGATATTATTCAACTTTAAAATGAGATAACATTTCCCTGATTGTCAATCAGGTGATAGGCCAATCTCATGTTTGTAAAGAAAAACTCATTGTAATAGGGGCTGAAACAAAGGAAACATAAGCCAGTAATAGTTTTGCTGTAATTTGCTAACATGCAGAAGAATGAAACAAGAAATTGAATTAGTTGCTTTTGGAAACGTTTATGGTTATTTGTTACTTTTTGAGTCAGACGCAGAATTTTGGTAATGGGCCAAATACAGGTTTTTCATTTACAGGTATACGGGATGTATATGGTGTGTATGATATACTGATTACAGTGCTTACTGACTCTAGTAACATTATGGTATTTTCAACTGCATGTCTGTTAGAATATGAGATTTTGTTTTCAGTAGGCTGATTAAAAGATTGAGGCACGTTAGATCTTTCTTTCTTACCCTCACCACCCAGATCCACTGACCTTGTACTCCATCCCTCTCGACAATATAAATAACCATTTTTTTTTTAATTTATTTTGTCTGTTTTTAGTTTTTTTTTTTTCTATTATTATTATTTTTGCCCAGCACCACCACCACCACCATTCTCTCCTAGGTGAGAATGGCATTACCTTGCTCCGTCAGCCTCCTGGGATACCGCATCACATATTGCAAGAGGCTGCAATAGTAGGGACTTACAGCGGCCAGTGGGTGGAGCTGGCTCATGTCGTTGGAGACTGGCTGCCTGAACTCAGAAAAGGTTGCCAGCTTCCAATGACTGAGTAGGACAAAGATGGTGGCGTGGAACCTGAGCTGGTGCACCTGATCAGCAGATTGCAGCAGAACAACTTTACATCTGCTGAGCAGGTGATTTTCTAAAACAAGGACAATGTTGTTTGGTAGGTAAGTGGGGATTAAAAAAAACAAATCACGGGGCTAGTGAAGTTCCACCTTAAAATAAAAAGTATCCCGAATTTCATATTTCCATCATAAGTCTAAAAAATAAGGGGTTTACTTTCCTTATTCTGGGATAATGGGCCACAAGCTTTGGTTTCACCACAAATACAGCCTAGTTAGGCCTAAATAGTTATATAATATTAGGCTACATTTGTGCTGTAAACTGATGGTTCAAGAAACTTTAATATGTATCTGTCTTAGTTGCCTAAAGCCTGCAAAATAAATATCACAATGGGAAGTTTTCAATGGTATCGTTACCAATGAATTTCTTCTTCAACAAACTGACTTTTTTACTTTTCCCAAAGCAGAAACAGCAATGACCTCCTCTCCAGTTACAATCACAACCACAGCTGCTCAGCAAACAATATACATATATCCCTGTTACGTGTCTATTTTTACTTCTTTAGTTTCATACCCTCAATACCCCACGTAAGTAGTGAGCAAAACACTGTATAGCTGTTAATCAGAGACAGCTCTCGTTCACCTATTGTACACATCTTTGGATTAAAAGACAGCATTTCCTAAAATCAGGATGGTGACATAAATGTTTGTTTGCAAAGTTTTTTTTAGAGTTTCATGGTAGAAATCGTTTTGCTCATAAAATTACTAATAAATACATGTTTGAAGTTATCTCATGCATTTGTCAAATACCAGTTAAGATCAAAGCTGTGCAGGGGCATTATAAGCAAACTATTTGTATATACATATTGCGATAAAACTAAAACCACCTATCATGGTAGAAACATGAACCAGTCCCATTCCTAAAGTTGAACACACCTGGATATTTACTAGCTGACTTTTTTGCTGGATATTATTACATCAGTCCTGGTAAAAAATGTTTTTATACATTTTTGAAAGGTTTTCTCAGTTATATCTTTTAACCTCACTTGCTAACATTTAACATTGTTAACATTTGTTACACGAAATGTTACATGTAATGCTGGGCGACAAGTACAAGCAGAGCCAGAAACTGAAACTATTATTTACCAGGCTTAAAAAGGATAATATAGGCATCCTATAATTTTACAGGTTTGGTACTGTAATGTTTTTTTTTTCTCTATTTGTTAACAAATTAAAAAAGCACCCCCTTTAAGGATACCACTGAGACAAATCACAAGTATACCTGTGGCCGAAAGACTGGCACGCATAAGACCATGTTGCTTTTAGAACATTTAGTCTACACAACCATCTGAGCTGCTACCAACCTTCTTGACGCCTTGCAATATGGATTTTGCCTGCAGCACTCCATAGAATTTACCCCACTAAAGCACATAAACAATGCACTAGCTGCTAAAACCAATAAGCACAACTCCAAACTCATACTATTAAAACTTTCTGATGCCTTTGATACAGTTGACCAGCCACTCCTCCTCGAAAAGCTCCATTCCCTTGGTCTCCAAGACTCTGATTTTTCCTGTTTTTTCTCCTACCTATAAGCCCTCGTTTGGTGTTACCTGCAACTCTATCTCCTCTCCTCTTTTTCTTTCTGTAGGGATCTTCCAGGCTCTGTCCTTGGACCTCTTCTATTATCTACAACGTATCTACGTCTCCTCTCTTGAATAGTTGATATATTTCCATGGTTTCCGATAACATATCTATGCTGATGACATTGAAATCTATCTCTCTACTCCTCAGCTCGCCCTCCTTGTGCATCACTAATTTACTAACTGACATATCAGTATGGCTGTCACACTGCTTCCTAAAACTCAATCTTTTCAAAACTATGCTCATAATATTTCCTCTCCCCTATGTCCCCTCACCCGGCTTCAACAGCACAATTATCAGTCCCTCCCCTCATGCCAGGGTGCTAGGTGTAATCCTGGACTTTGACCTCTCCTTTCAGCTTCACTTCCAATTACTATCCAAATCTCACCATCTTCATCTGTATCACTTTGCTAAAATATGCACCTACTTAGGTAATGACTCTACCAAGTCACTTATTTACTTCCTTATTATCTCTCTCCTCAACTTTTGCAAATGAAAAACCTCTACAGAGGCTATCCTCCCTTCAGTCTATCATGTATGCCATACTCATCCACCTTACCAACTGTTTATTGTCTGCCACCCCTTTCTGCCAGTCCCTCAACTGGCTCCTGCTTGCACAACAAATAAAATTCAAAATACAAACAGCAACATACAAAACTATTCACCACTCTGCCTCGAGCTACATCACTATCTTCTTGTCAAAATTTCACCCAAACATTTCTTTTTCACTTCCCACAAGTCTCCTGTTCTTTAGTTCCCGCATCACATCATCCTATGCTCACCTTCAAGACTTGTCCAGAGCAGCTCCCTTCCTCGGGAACTCCCTACCCCAAACTGTCTGGCTATTGCCTACTCTGTCCGCCTTTAGGCAATTTCTGAAAAATCTTCAGGAAAGCGTATACTGCCTCTATGTAACAACAAAACTTTTACTTTCTCCACCATTAATTCCCTCACAGTTTTTACCTTTTGTATCACTTGACCCTCCCTTTTTGATTTTAAGCTGCATAAGCCAGGCCTTCGTTACCCTCCTGTCTTGGATTATTTTGTAACTCTACGGTCTCAGAATATTGTAAAGCCTGCACAAACTGCTGACGCTATATAAATCCTGAATAATAATGATATCAGAATGTGGCATAATCAGGAGTTTAAAGGTGCATTTTAAAGTGCTATTCAAAGGTGGAAGTACCTCTGTAGATGCCCCCCTGACTGCTCCTGTTTCAGTGGCTTGATTGAATATACCACATTCACTGCAACAACATACTTGAAATGTTGTTAGTAATTTTGTCAGCCTGCTGTATCCTGAATAATATTCAAACGTGCTAAAGAAACTTGATTTGATTTGATTTGAGTTTTGAAAGGAACCTGTTTCTTTGTATATTGAAATAAAGTAGGAAAGGATTCAAATCTCATTGCTTTTTATTCTCTGTGGACAGTTTACAAGTTTTTAACTACACAATTTTCCTGTTCCTAAAGCCAACATTTCTTACTGCTGTTCCTGACTAATGCATACTGATTTCAAAACTCACATTTCCATTGGAAAAGATTTAATATAACAGGCTAAAATATGTCTTTGACAGACTTTGGTCACAATGCCACATTCCAAAAATGGTGCAATTTTTGCAATGATGCTCAAATTGGTCTCATTGCTTAATAATAGCAAAGCATATGATCAGCCTTAGGTATTGTCCACTGCAATCCCTACCCCCAGCCTAAACAGTAACCATGCTGAAATCTCTGACAATACGTTTGGCGACTCCTGTTTCTGCTGTGAGATATTCTGGATTAATATAGCGATGACAGATGATAGGAGAAGCCTAGAGCAAAGCTAAAAATATCTTCAACATTTCTGTGACACTGAGAGGTTACGGTGACAGATGCTTTTTGCAGGGCATCACAATCACATAGGCAAAAGGGAATATATTTTGTTATCTCTAACATGGCAATACTTCCAAAGAAAGAAACTATGGCACATGGGATGCATTTATCTCTCTCCAGTACGACACAAATGCAAGAATATTATGTATTGTATTATCAAGTACACAAGGTAACATATGGTAGAAAGATCTGATGGACAGTAATGGTTCTACAGGCAATATAATACAGAAAGCTGTATGACAGGGAGTACATGTAAAGGAAGAATTTATGTTGCCCCTATGCATGGAACTCGCCCTTTCCTCTGCATGGTGACATGACAGGTGGAGTAAACAATGGTGAATGTGATTCCTCTATCGGCATTTGCAGGCTTTAACGTCTGTACTGTGGTATAGTCATCCTAATTATTATACAGGGTCATAAATGTACATGACAGGGCACCATAGCCAAACTTCTATCTTAAAGGCTGTGCTACTAATGAGAAGTATGCCTTTTTAGAACAGCAGCTAAAAATTCAGATTGCAAATTGCTTGCATACCGTTTACAAAATTAGTTGCCATATGCTACAGTTGCCTAAATACATCATTATGCCTTCAGACAGTACTGCTCGGTTCCCTGTGTTGCTGGGTGCCATAGCATGTGACACAGCTTACTATGTCTGTAGTTATATTTTAAAGCAAAACTCCAGCTACATTTTGGGTAGCTGGGAATGATTAAAGCTAAAATGTTTTACTGTCATCTGTATCCCT
Source organism: Aquarana catesbeiana (assembly GCF_042186555.1). NCBI lineage: Eukaryota > Metazoa > Chordata > Amphibia > Anura > Ranidae > Aquarana > Aquarana catesbeiana. The sequence goes on from NC_133325.1 coordinate 562,624,757, forward strand.
ATTCGATACAGAAACATAGACCAACGGGTATATCAAGACTATTTTACTTTTAATTCGATTCTTGCTTTTTGTATAGACATACGATTACAAGTCTGTTTAAATTCACTTTCTGTCTCACATTCTCTGCTGGAAGTCTGTTCCAAGCATCCACTACTCTTCCTATAAAACAATATAATAATAATATTTGTAGGGTTAGTTTTTCTTTAAATGTTCCTTTTGCTACTTTAGAGTCATGCTTCTGTATTCTTGATCTTAGCGTTACACTAAAAATACTACTGTCCTAAACCTTATTGAAACCATTAATCTATTTAAAGGTTTCAGCCTTGTCTCCCTTTTCCCTCCTTTTCTCAAGACAGTAGATATTAAAGTGACTGTAAAGGCAGACGTTTTTTTATCTTAATGCATTCTTTGCATTAAGATAAAAAAAACTTCTGTGTGCAGCAGCCCCCCAATACTTGAGCTCCCTCTCGATCCAGCGATGTTGCATGAGAAACTCGGTTATCCGGGACTCTCCCTCTTCATTGGCTGAGACAGCAGCGAAGTGCCATTGGGTTCCGCTGCTGTCAATTAAAGTCAGTGAGCCAATGAGGAGAGAAAGGGGTGGGCCACCGCTCTGTGTCTGAATGGACACAGGGAGCTGTGGCTTAGCTCAGGTGTCCCCATAGCAAGCTGCTTGCTTTGGGAGCACTCAATGGGAGGGGAGGGGTCAGGAGTACCCAAGAGGGACCCATGAACAGGAGGATTCGGGCTGCTCTGTGCAAAACTACTACATAGAGCAGGTGAGTATAACATGTTTGTTATTTTTAACAAAAAAAATTAGACTTTACAATCACATTAAATTCCTCCAGTCTCTCCTGATATGTTTTATCTCTTAGGCTTTGCACTGTTTTTATTTCCCGCCTCTAGTCTCTTTCTATCTAATCAATATATTTTGTAAACGAGGTCTCCAGTCTTGTACACAGTATTAATACATGAACATGCAGAGGAGTACAGTAGTTTCTCCTACGGACACAGAACACAGGGACACAGAATTTTTTTTTCTGCCCATGCTTTCCTGCTCCAGTAACAATCATTCATTTCTTCTATAGCCATCACAAAGATAAAAAATTAGGGAAATATATCCAATGAGCTTATAGAAAGAAGTAAAGATATCACAAAAATGTAAAATCTTTAGTACCCTATCTAAAATTAAATAACTTTTTTTTTCAATATTTTATATATTTTTAATAACACATGATTTGTAGGAACCTATAATAACTGTGTCTGATTTCTATCTCTAGGAGTCGCATCCCTGCCTCTTCCTTTAAGTTCCAGTTTAAGAATGTAGAGTACAGTTCTGGACGAAATAAAACTCTTCTGTGCTACACTGTGGAACGAGCAGAAGGTCAGATCTTCCGTGGGTACTTAGAGGATGAGCATGTCTCTGCCCATGCAGAAGAGGCGTTCTTCACCAATGTCCTACCACAATACATCTCCTCAAGTCCAGTTTCTATAACATGTTATGTGTCATCCAGCCCCTGTGTCAACTGTGCTGCCTCCATTGCTCGGTGCCTACGACGTTACAAAACTTTAAAACTTCACTTGGTTGTGGCACGGCTCTTCCAGTGGGAAGAATCAGAAATCCGTGGGGCACTGCGAGCTATAAGCTCTGCAGGCTGTAAGCTTCGGATGATGAAAAGTTCCGACTACTTGCACGTATGGCAAAATTTTGTGGAGCCTGACATCATATTAGATGAAGAAGGGCAAGTCGAGCAACAGAGCGAGCAAGAAGTCTTTATACCCTGGGAGGATTTAGATGAAAATGCCAAATATTACGAGGAAAAGCTTGCAGAAATTTTGAGATAAGCAACTGTTGTGCCACTGAAATGCCACAGTACAGTGTGCTGCAGATGATTTTGGCCTGGCTTGTTACTTTCTTGACAAATGTTATTTTTGGTTCTCAGACTTACCATATACATCTTGCTTTCTTCGTTTCTTCTCCATTGGAGGAAATTACTAAATGCTACCTTTTTACTAAAATGAATTTGCTAGTTTAGTGTAGTTGCAATAATTTATGAATTGTGATACATACAGATGCAAAATGTACGTATATTGTTATTTTGAATGGTTTGTGATTTCTTGGAGAAGATCCCATTTATACATATAGTTAGAATGAAAAACAGTAATGTCAAAACATTTGGGGTTAAGTGTTTTTGTAAAGTGATTTTTTTATCTATTTAATAATTGTAAATGATAATCCTCAGTAACAATTGAGTAATAAATAAAAAAGTTTATAAATGTTAAATATCTTTAAAATACACAAGTGGTAAGCCACAGTAAAGTATGTGACCATTTACTCTGTGCATTGCACACATGCAACAAGGCAACATGTTATTATGTGTTACGTTGCATTAAGGCTGCTTAATTTATTTTTAATGAGCTGGCAGTGTACCTTAACCATAAAAAATGGACATAAGCCTTTTTTTTACGTTTATAGGACTTCAAATAATGAAGTGCATCATTGGGATAATGATTTATAATAAATAAATTGCTCATTCAACCCAACTGGCAGTTTAAAGCTAAATCTAAGGTTAAAACTAAATGGTAAGCATTGTAAAAAGGAGATTCAGTTTAAAGTGGACCTTGAACTAAAATGCAAGGTGTGATCTTTATATCACGACTCCCTTGTATTTCAAATTTCTGCATGCTGTAAAAAAACATACTTTTGGGGAAAAAGTTAGAAAACATACTCACTGTATCCTACTGGCAGCTTCTGCACTAATGAAAGTCAAGTCATGATCCTTACAGCAAGATCCCAGGGAATGCTTAGTATCTCAAATCGCATGAGAAGATGCTCCATCACCATGTTGTATTTGGGGTACTCAGCATGTAAGAGGCACTTTGCTATTGGCTAATAATGGTGCCCAAGAGTCCCTGCCCTGCTCCTGTCATTGTTAGAATACTGTCCCTCCTGCTGAAGCCAAACCCTCTACCATATTGTGCCCCACTTCATGCCAGAGGCCTCCACATGACATTCCTGGGGTTGCTGAACTTTACTGATGGTACCCAGGAAATGCCATAAAAGTTACATCACTTTGACATACATTCCAGAGTCACTCAACAATACATAGTCAATCACATTTAGTTGACAGTCTGCACCAGTCACATGTGAAAGCATATGCAGCACTTTAAGCAGCCATCTCCCTCGAACAGTCTCTCCTTCCACCCAGGGTCATCAGTACTCTCAGGATTGGGTTCTCTGTAGGCATCTCCTCCAAAAGGTACACTTCTACCACGACCCTGCAGGGGAATAGCCTTTTGCAACCCGCTCTAGCCCCCACCTCTAACCCTCGATCTAAAAGGGGCCTAGCACCTGATGACACTGTCTACTGTAGCCTGAAACCATTCTGGCACAGAGCCATATAGTAACAGACTAGCTAGCTGCACCTGCCTACATGTAACCCTGAGATCTCACTAGAAGGACCATGATGTTACCTACTCGAAAGCAGAAGCCAATTGTAAGGTAAGTACATTTTCTAACAGGTGTTTTTTACATGTTGTGACTTGAATCTATCTGCATTAATTCATTTTTATGTCATCTGAAAACTATAATGTCTATTGAGCGCCACAATTCAAGAACAAAGCATTATAGTACTTTGCTAATTAACATTAGAGTAATAACTACAATGTTCAATTTTGTATCTCAGAGAAAAGGAGTGTAATACATTTCCTGAAGTATTTTGCTGCAAAATTACTTAAGTAATACCTGAAGAACAGATGGTGTTCTGACATTACTAAGAGCCACAAGCAAGAATTTAGGGGACTATATATGGCCTACAAAGAAGAGTTTTACATACTGGCATTAAAGGGTCAGTCCACCCAAAAGAGATATATTTAGGTAAAGCCCGGTGGGCTTAGTCAGTCCCTGATATCTTAGATTTTGCTGTTGGAGGATCCAGCACATATGTCTGCCATACCCTTCTAATCCTTGGAGGTTACAGTCCTGATTGCATTTTTCCATGATCTAAAATTAAAAAAAAAAAAAAATTAAAAAAAAGTTCAAGAGGGAGTGTAGGATCTTCTCATATTGACTACAGCAGGTGTACAATCCCAAAAAACACAGACATCTTAGTAATTATGTCCCCGAAAGATATAAGAAATGTAACATCTCCAAAAAATTAAAATACCATTTTTGTGTACATTGATCATTTACATTACTTGGTCCACTTCTGCCATATTAGATACCGTTTCACCCTCAACTTATATCCTAAAGCACCCTTTCATGCATCTACAACAACAATCAAGAAAGTGTCCAAGCTGATCTATCTGTAATACACAGTACTGACATTACCATGGATAATGGCCTATAAAAATGTTGTTTTAGGCCTAGTACAAAATATTGTTTTTTGTTTTTTTTGCAACCGAGCGGGCTGAACAATGCAATGCAATATTAGATTAGCGATCTCCCCCATTGAGCAATTATTAGGGGGACAGCTCCCCTGCCAGAACACACTGGTTAGTGCTTGGCAGACCTTTTTTGGTTATGCCCCTTCAACAGAAGCCGGCTGAATGACCAGCTTCTATCGGACCAGCTGCCGTACACACGAGCTAAATGACAGCCGGTTTCTATTGAACCAGCCAACACCGCCCCAAATTTGGCCCCTGTGTATGTCCCTTTAGTTTTTGAATAAGCTCAGTCCAATAAAGGTGGATTTTAGAGGCTTTTAGAATAATATGTCATACCCCCTTGTCTTCCCTTTACGTGATCTTTTCATGTTCTCACCCTTTACTTGATCTCTTCATTTTATTACCGTACATTGCTTCCATTTACTAATTTTCTGCATACATTTGTTTCCCTTCAATTAGTGTATGTTTTCTGTTTCCTTTTATTCATCCTGTTAGCACTTCTTTATGTTTCTGTTTTATAATGTCCTCCTTTTCAACTGCTATGAGTATGTTTTTTATTGATAAACCAATTATGTTTTAAGTCCTGAATACATTGGTACTTTTAGAAAAAGTAAACCCAAGCATGAAAATGTAATATATTGCAGCTTTCCAATCCTTAGATGTGGTGGTTCTGTTAGTTTTCTTTTTTTTGGGCTAAGAGTATTGTTAGCAAAATGATTGATCTTCCAGAAGTACAGTGTCCTTGTCACTTCCTGTGAGCTTAAAAAATGAATGCAGCCACGCTGGTAAGCTGCTATATATTACAATGTTTTTTTTGAGGGGGGGTTAGATATGCTTTAAATGTCTGAATTTTGGGATATATGAGAAAGCAAATAATTCTTTGGAATGGATTACACAGAACTGGAATGACAATGCTAATTGTTCCTTTATTATGTAACTTTTTTTGTTTTATTGTGTTGCGGGTGGTTTGGAAAAGAATGGCTGCCGTGGACATGAGTTTGTGTTCCACTATTTGGTCAAAATTAAAAGTGTGTTGAGTATTTCCTAAATGTGTCTACTTGTGTTCTGGTTATTTGGGCCAGTGAGCAATGGCGTCCCTAGGGAGGGACAGAGGGGGCCCTGACCCCCCCCCCAACATTATGCTGTGCCCCACCATGTGCCCCCCATTAAAATTTTTTTTTTTTTTTTACAAAAAGGCAATGTCTTTTCGTTTGCATTCGTAGCGGATGCGCTGCATCTTACTTGGGCCGCCACTGGAGTAACACAGTCTCTATTGAGAGGGAGAGCATCCCCAGTCAGCTCCTGCGGGTGATTCCTCTCCCCACCCTCTGCTCGTTGACACTGCATAATGTGAGCGCTCACACAACCACGGCCGCCCGATCTGCTCCTTCCCCTCTATCCTCATTGGCAGGGAGAAGAGCGAGTTGCATGAAGGAATCCGCCAGGACTCTCAATTACTGAAAAAACAGACTGATTTCTCCCGTCCTTAGGACAGGAGAACCAGCCTGTAAATTGCAAGAGATGCCAGACCAGCACTGTCAATAGCAGGGGCAAGACAGCAAGAGGAGGCTGGGGAACCCCACAGTGGCAGAACACCAGGGCCCGGTGGCAAGACAACCTTTGCAACCCTGATAGTTTTCCCACTGCTTTGGACCCTTATATTTTCTTGGTATGCTGGTGACATATATCTCTTGTTTTCTGCCACCCTGGGGGGGCCCCAATACAGTAGGAAGGGAGCTCACTGCAGAACATGTGAAAGGGCCCGTTGTGGGATTGTAGTAAAGGGCCCCAGGATATGGAGATATATATATATATATATATATATATATATATATATATATATATATATATATATATATATATATAATATATAGATATAATTGCATTTTATAGATGTGCCCCCCCTAAATATGAAAGCTGGAGACGCCACTGCCAGTGAGGGACGGGTCTAGTGTTGCCGTCTTCTGCTAAACAGCAGTCACCTGCATGTTGTTTCAAACATTTTAGGGCCACATTCACACACTAGTATCTATGCATACCCCCTAGGTCACCAGAACTAGTGCCCCCATTAAAAAAATGTCCCCTCTAGTACTTTTCTGGGGACAGCCAAAAAATGTAAGATTTTCATTTACTTTCACTTTCAATGATAATGGTAAACAGGACAAATAGAGAGGGTGTATTTCCCTAAAGTGGAACTTTACCCATAACAGCTTGATAAAAAAAAAGAGTGTTCTTTAGCAAGAAACATACATTCCATATTAATAATTACGCTACTAAAATTAGTGTGTGCTGTAAATTGCCTCCAACATTGCTCCTGTTTCTTCTTGCTGGAGGCTGCCATTTTGCAGAAGCCCAGAGCCGCTGAGCAGCAGTAAGTCATAAAGTGGAACTAATACCATCAATTCAAAAAACAGTTACCTTCCTGGAATGACGGGATAGCTAACTGTCACATTTGCTTGTGTCAAACTATCAAATGGTTGGTGTCATAACTGATCAACGGAAGCAGCTTCCTTGGCTGTAGCAGATAGGAGTGTTTAATTCCACTTTAAGACTGTCAGCAGATTGGCCTCTACAAACTTTGTAGTGCCTAAAATGCCTAGAATGGAGGGCAACTGAGCATATGCAGTACAGGGTGAGACATTATATTGCTGGATTTTAAACAGTTTAGGCACTTATTTTTAATGTTTTACATAACTATACCTCCAAAAGGGGCCAGCCTGAAGTGATCTAGCAGGACTTAATTTTCTGACTAAAGTTCCACTTTAAAGGGGGGTGTAAAGTCAGAAGGATTTTTTCTCTTAATGCATTCTATGCATTAAAGGGTTTGTAAACCCTCATGGTTTTTCACCTTAATGCATTGTATGCATTAAGGTGAAAAACCTTCTGTAGTGTTGCAGCCCCCCAGCCCTCCATTTTACTTACCTGGACGCTGTCATCCTCCTTCTGGGAACAAGCACACCATCTGTAACTGGTGTCTTGTGTCCTGATTGGATAGAATGATAGCAGCAAAGCAATTGGCTCCCGCTGCTGTCAATCAAATGCAATGACGCGGCACCGGGGGCGGGGCCAAGTCCTGCCTTCTGTGTGAATGGACACAGATGTGGGACTCGGGAGTGCGCCCGCATAGGTGTCCACCAAGGAGAGCGCTTCTCCAACGTGGACACTCGATGAGGGGTGGAGCCACCAGCACTGCTGAGGGACCCCAGATGAGGAGGACTGCGCCCACTCTGTGCAAAACAAACTGCACAGTGGAGGTAAGTATGACATGTTTGTTATTTTTTTTTTTAAACGAGGGTTTACAACCCCTTTAAGTTTAAAAGCCTTCTGTGTGCAGCAGCCACTCCAGCACCGAATTTCCGAATTACAATAGTACCAAATTTAAACAAATCCAAAATATTGAAAAAAATTCAGTCAAAATTCAAATCGTATTCGAATACTTTTCGAATAGTTTTCAAATTTGAATAGTTTGCAAATTTGTAACATTTTAGAATTCGAATAGTTTTCCAATTTCCTAAAAGAACAAAATAGAATAGAAAATAAAAGAATAAAATAGAATAGAAACAAATAGAATAGAATAACATAGAAAGAATGTAACCAATTTCTGAAATTCGAATTTTAAATAGAATACATTTGAATTTGAATACATAAGAAAATAATAGAATAGAAAAATAATAGAAAAGAATATACTATAATAGAGTAGAAAAGAATAGAATTAAAAACAATAGAATAGAAAGAATATAACCAAAATTCAAATAGAATCAATTGAAATTTGAATAGAATGGAATAGAAAAGAATAGATTAGAATAGGAAGATGGTTATATTCATTCTATTCTATTGTTTTTTTCTATACTATCGTGTAATTTTCTATTCTATTCTACTCTATTCTTTTCTATTCTATTCAAATTCAAATTGATTCTATTAGAATTTTGGAAAATGTTTATATTATTTCTATTCTATTGTTTTTTAATTCTATTCTTTTCTATTCTTTTTGAATTTCAGAAGATGGTTATAGTCTTTTTATTTTATTCATTTTTTTTTTATTCTATTCTATTCCTTTCTATTCTATTCTATTCCATTCTATTCTGTTCTTTTATCTTCTTTTTTGCTCTGTTTTACTCTATTATAATCTATTTTTTCTAATATATTTTTTTCTACTTGATTCCTTTATTTTCTATTCTATTTTTATTCTCTTTGGACTTTGGAAAACTATTCGAATTTGAAAACTATTAGAAATTGGTTCGAAAACTTTTTGAATTGATCCGAATTAGAAAAATTTGAATTAATTCAAAAACGAATAAATGAAACAAATTCAGAAAACGGATTAAACACATTTAACTAAATGAATTTATGTAAATAACAAGTCAAAACGAAAAAAAAACAATTTTTTTTCGTTCTGCATATGTCTACCTGTAACTGCAAGAGAGCTTTTCTGCTGAAAAACAACATACTTACTGGCTGGATCACCAGATGATAATAAAAGAAATAAAGCCTAAAAAAGGAAACAAATACAGCCATCACATATAGGAATCAGTAAGTCGCAATTTATTAAGTGTTTGTTTTTGGGTTTAATACTGCTTTATTTTAAGGATAGTTGAAGTTTACCACATAGAATTAGCTGTTCACTGGTCAGTTTCTGCTGTTTCCTGGAATTTCTATTTAAATATGCCAAAGTTCTTTTTCTTGCACTTGTGTTTTTATTAGTGAATGTTCAAGTATACCAAGGGCAATATTATTATGGATCTGCTATGCATCTACAACAAATGTGTGGTGAGTGAATGTCCTTCAAATTTACTGATCTATCAAACACTCTTATTGAAGGTTCTCGGAGAATGACCGTGTTCACTGGGTCAGAGCTAGTAAATGCAAATTGGCGAATACTTTATCACTGTAAGCAGCTGCAGAAAATTATAAATAGTGCAAGTGTTGACCTGCGATGAACTGACAGCTGAAAAGGTGCAAATGATCACAGACTGTGAAAAACTAGCAAAGTGTCTCCATTCCAGAATGGGGCAAATTAAACCCTTTCACCAGCACTCAGTATATTAAATGTGGAATAGTGTGGCAAAAATCTTTTTCATTTTACTGCATTTGTTTGCGTCATAAAAATACGTATTGATTGAAATAAAAAAATGTTAAAGCTCAAATAACAAATATACTTTACATGAGACCCTGATAAATGACCTACTGCTGCTGTCCTCAACACTAATATAACCAAATTAAAGTGATGATGTAAGTGAACTTTGACCCTTATTTTAAATGGGCTTCTCTCCCCTCAGTCATCCTGCAGACCAATGCTCCACTCAAGTCTGGTATTGCCACCATTTCTTGCATCCTCCAGAGTTGGACCACAAGCAGCAGAACCGATCCACAACGTTTTAATGTAGTCATGGCGGTAAAACTGGGGGATTCAGCGGCTGCTAGAGCATGCACATGTAAGTGGCTTGAAATGAGCTAAGTAGGTGCTGTCCTGGACAGGGTAAGAGTGACGTCACTGGTTGCTAGCCGCTAGGCAGCTCTAGCAACCAGTGACCAAAAGTAGAGTCAAGCGGAGGCGGGGCAGAGCTGGAGCCGGAGCCAGCGCTACCACGGCTCAGTCCGCCCCTGTCCCCTGCATTCTGGACAAGAGATTCAGGACTATGGGCCCCAGACTCAAGGCTATGGCCCCAATAGCCACCCCCTAGCGACGCCTATGCCAACCACTAATCCTGTGTTATATAAGAGGGACAGTGGTCCAGAGTGGGGAGTCAGAGGAGATCCAAGGGGGTTCAGGGCTCGTAATAAGACAGAGAGAGCTGAGAATGTACCTGTAACGAGTGAGATAGAGAACAGTAGGGATGAGCTTCGAGTTCGAGTCGAACCCATTTTCGAACGTTCGTCGAATTGCGAACGTTATGGGCCGTTCGCGCCAAATTCAAGTGGCGCGTCATGGCCCATAATTCACTGCGGCATCACAGTGCATTGCTGGCTGATGATTGGCCAAGCATGCACCATGAACCACATGCTTGGCCAATCACAGCGCCGTCTGTACAGAGAGCCGTAATTGGCCAAAGCCAGGGTGGCTTTGGCCAATTATGGCTCAGGGGGTTTAGTACACGCCCCACACTATATAAGGTCGCCTGCGTGGAGAGATAGACAAAGAGACAGTGTCATTTGATTTAAGTTAGATAGAGTAGGCAGGCGAGTCAGTTAGCTGCACTTACAGTGTATTGTGTATATATATATGTATCCTCGGTGTTGTATATATATATATATATATATATATATATATATATATATTGTATTCAGTTTAGCTAGATCCGTTCCTGTTATTCTCTTCCTACTGACAGGCAGGCAGGTGTTTTTACAGTATTTACAGCTACCTGAAGAAAATTGCTGGTGTTCTTCTGATCCTATTAGTACCACAGGTAGGCAGCTACAGTATTTACAGTTAATGAACTGTGTCCCCTGCACAGTATGCACCTAAAGCTACCTGAAGAAAATTGTTGATGTTCTTCTGATCCTATTAGTACCACAGGCCGGCAGCTGCAGTATTTACAGTTAGTGTACTGTGTCCTCTGCACAGTGTGCACCTAAAACTACCTAAAGAAAATTGGTGGTGTTCTTCTGATCCTATTAGTACCACAGGCAGGCAGCTGCAGTATTTACAGTTAGTGTACTGTGTCCTTTGCACAGTGTGCACCTAAAGCTACCTGAAGAAAATTGGTGGTGTTCTTCTAATCCTATTAGTACCACAGGCAGGCAGCTGCAGTATTTACAGTTAGTGTCGTCCGTCCTCTGCACAGTGTGCACCTAAAGCTACCTGAAGACAATTGCTGTTGTTCTGATCCTATTAATACAACAGGCAGGCGGCTGCAGTATTTACAGTTAGTGTACTGTGTCCTCTGCACAGTGTGCACCTAAAGCTACTTGAAGAAAATTGGTGGTGTTCTTCTGATCCTATTAGTACCACAGGAAGGCAGTGCAGTATTTACAGTTAGTGTACTGTGTCCTCTGCACAGTGTGCACCTAAAGCTACCTGAAGACAATTGCTGTTGTTCTGATCCTATTAATACCACAGGCAGGCAGCTGCAGTATTTACAGTTAGTGTACTGTGTCCTTTGCACAGTGTGCACCTAAAGCTACCTGAAGACAATTGCTGGTGTTCTCATACTAATAATACTACAGGCAGGCAGTTGATTCTGCTAGCTGCAGTATAATGAGTATATATATACATCCCAGCTTTGTGCAGCTACATCTCCCTGCAGGCCATTAGTATGTCTGGAAGGCCAACAAGGAGAGGCAGACAGTCACAAGCCAATAAAAGAGGGCAAGCAGGCTCTGTGTCTAAAGGCAACAGTGCTGGCCGTGGACACGGTGCATCCTCATCAGCACGTGGCCGTGGGACATGCTTGTCCTTTTTTTCGGCAGCTGGCTGTGTTGAGCCGCATGCCGAAGACTTGGTAGAGTGGATGACCAAGCCGTCCTCATCCTCCTCATCCTCTCTCACCCAGGCTCAGGGTACTTTGTCTGGCAAAGCAGCTACCAACGCGGCCTGTTCCCTTTGGCTCAATGGCATCAGTCACTCCTTCCCTAGCCCCACCATGTCCTCCTGAGGAGTCCCCCGAACTGTTTGACCACAGTGTTGGGTACATGCTCCAGGAGGATGCCCAGCGTTTTGAAGGCTCAGATGATGGTGCTCAGCTAGAGGAAGGCAGTAACGTGAGCCCAGAGAGAGGGGGTGCCCAAGAAGGACAGCAATCTTGCAGTCATGTTCCCCCAGCTGCAGCATACTGCCAGGTTTGCTCCAGTGATGAGGAGGGAGGGGATGATGAGGTCACTGACTCCACGTGGGTGCCTGATAGGAGAGAGGAGGAGGCACATCTCCAATGAGGCAGGATGCCCTCCAGGGGCTTAAGGGCAGCACACCGGGCAGCTTAAGGGCAGCACACCGACAGCATCACACTGCAGAGCTCCACATGTGCAGGGCGCTGCTGTCTCATTATTCCAAAAGTTCTTTGGTGTGGGCCTTTTTTGCATCAGATCCCACAACTGCTATTTGCAACATATGTCTCAAGCGTATCTCGCGTGGCCAAAACATCACCCGCTTGGGCACCACATGCTTGACCAGACATATGTCGACTTGCCATGCAGTTCGTTGGCAGGCGTATCTAAAAGACCCACACCAAAGAACAAAGCGGACCTCTCCTTGCTCCTCATCAGCTGGGATCTCCAACCCCGCTATACCCTCAGTCCTCTCTGAAACCTGCACTGAGAGGAATGAAGGTGTAGAATTAGGTGTGTCACAGCCAAGTACTTGCGGGCAATCTGCTATTGGTACACCAAGGTCAAATTGTACCAGGCAAATTTCCCTGCCCCAGCTGCTGCACCGCCGAAAGAAGCTCACTCCCAGCCATCCACAAGCCCAGCGGTTGAATGCTAGCTTGGCTAAATTGCTAGCACTTCAACTGCTGCCTTTTCAGCTGGTAGACTCTGCCCCCTTCTGTGAGTTTGTGGAATGTGCGGTTCCTCAGTAGCAGGTTCCCAAACGCCACTTTTTCTCGCGGAAGGCGATTCCGGCTCTCTACCGGCATGTGGAAGGCAATGTCTTGGCCTTGCTGGACAGGGCAGTCAGCGGTAAGGTGCATATTACCGCTGACTCATGGTCCAGCAGGCATGGACAGGGACGTTACCTATCTTTCACCGCGCACTGGGTGACTCTTCTGGCAGCTGGGAAGGATGCAGGACAAGGTGCAGTAGTGTTGGAGGTTGTTCCGCCACCACGCCTCCAAAATGCTACTAGTGGTGATTCTGCCACACCCCTCTCCTCCACCCCTCCTCTTCTTCTTCCTCCATTGCCTCTTCCTGTGCTGGTTTGTCCTTGGAACCAGCAGTGCTCCGTAGGCGTTCAAGGGGCTACGCAAGCAGGCAGGCAAAAAGATGCCATGTGGTTCTTGAGCTGGTGTGCTTGGGGGACAGGAGCCACACTGGGGCAGGGATTCTGTCAGCTCTGCAGGGGCAGGTTCAGAGGTGGTTGACGCCACGCCAGCTTAAGCCAGGTATGGTGGTTTGCGACAATGGCACTAACCTCCTCTCCGCTCTCCAACAGGAACAACTGACCCATGTGCCCTGATTGGCTCACGTCCTTAACTTGGTGGTGCAGCGGTTCTTGGGCAGGTACCCGGGCTTACAAGATGTCCTGAGGCAGGCCAGGAAAGTCTGTGTGCATTTCCGCAGGTAATATAATGCCAGTGCTTAACTGGCTGACCTCCAAAAGGAATTTAACCTGCCCAAGAACCGCCTAATCTGTGACATGCCCACCAGGTGGAACTCAACATTGGCCATGCTGCAGCGGCTGCACACACAGCAGAGGGCCATCAATGAGTACCTATGTGACTATGGCACCAGGACAGGGTCAAGGGACCTTGTTTTTTTTCCCCACGCCAAGGGGCTATGATCAGGGATGCATGCACTGTCCTGTCACCATTTGAGGAGGCTATGAGGATGGTGAGCAGTGACAGTGCATGCATCAGTGACACTGTCCCTCTTGTCCACCTGTTGGAGCACACGCTGCGTGGAATAATGGACAGGGCACTTGAGGCAGAACAGAGGGAGGAAGAGGAGGATTTCCTTACCTCTCAAGGCCCCCTTTATCCAGACAGTGTTCCTGCAAGCCCGCCGATCACACAGGAAGAGGAGGAGGAGGAGGAGGATTGTGTCAGCAAGGAGGTGGAGCCTGGCACTCAGCATCAGCAGCAGTCTTCAAGGGATCATGTACAGTCCCAAGAAACCCATGGACTTGTACGTGGCTGGGAGGAGGTGGCTGTGGATCATGTTGTCCTTAGTGACCCAGAGGACTCTGGACCGAATGCCTCAGCAAACCTACGCTGCATGTAATTACAATTCTTGAACTAATATTTCACAGCAGGGCCCATTCCTGTGCCCACCAAGAGTAACTGTGAGGGCTTACAGTGTTGTGGCAACACCACAACCACCACCACCACCAAAGGCCCAATTTTTCTGGTTCAACAGGTGCATGTAATTACAATTCTTGATATAATATTTCACAGAAGGGCCCTTTCCAGTGCCCACCAAGAGTAACTGTGAGGACTTACAGTGTTGTGGCACCAGCACCACCACCACCAGCAAAGGCCCAATATTTCTACCACTGTTCAACAATGGCATGTAATTACAATTCTTGATCTAATATTTCACAGCACGGCCCATTCCTGCGTCCACCAAGAGTAACTGTGAGGGCTTACAGTATTGTGGCAACACCAACACCTAAGGCCTCAATTTCTGCAGAGTATATAGGGCAGGCCCCTACTTTCAAACATCCAACTTACAAACGACTCCTACTTGCAAACGGAAGGAGACAACAGGAAGTGAGATGAAATCTACCTCTAGGAAGGGAAATTCTCTCCTGTAAGAGTTAATATGGCAAAAACGTGTCTCCTCTTCACTGATGCTTTATCACCATTCCTTGTTTCACTAAAAACCCCAAATTTTCAAAAAACATTTGTCATTGAGACAGAAAGTGAGGTGAAATCTTCTGAAGAGGTGCACAGACAGCAAAACAAATGTTACAGGGGTGATAACTCTTCCCTATGTTTTTCAAAAAGTTTAAAAATAGATTTTTTGACTGGAGCTACACTTTAAAAATGTACCAGTTCAAGTACAAACAGATTCTACTTAACAACAAACCTACAGTCCCTGTCTTGTTTGCACTGCCTGTATACTGCTGTTCAGAGTATATAGGGCCTGGGGGCCCCACGCCTTTGCTTTTTTTAATTCGGGTGCGGGGTTCCCCTTAATATCCATACAAGACCCAAAGGGCCTGGTATTGGACTGGGGGGGGTACCCATGCCGTTTGTCTCTCTGATTTTCATCCATATTGCCGGGACCCGACATTACATTAAAGCCGCAAGCAGTTTTAAATAAGCATCATTAAAATCACTGCTCCTGAAAAACGGCCGTTTTTAAAACTTTTTTTTGCATTGATACATGTCCCCTGGGGCAGGACCCTGGTCCCCAAACCCTTTTTAGGACAATAATTCGCATATTAGTCTCTAAAATTAGCACTTTTGATTTTGAACGTTCGAATCTCATAGACACATAGACTTTAATGGGGTTCTAAAGTTCACGCAAACTTTCGGTCAATTCGCAGGTTCTGGTGCGAACCGAAAAGTTATCAAAACTTGGGGTTTGCCCCGGACACACCAGCGACTGGAGATGGACTCTGTAATTGCATGGTCACTACCTTTGCAGATATCTTGGGGCAGCACACAGCCTGTGCTTAGGGATGTAGGGAAGAATTATGTCTTTGAATGCTGAACTTTGTATTACCCACTCCTTCCGTAAGTGGTCTGTCTCCCAGAGCAATGGTAGTGGATTTGTGCCGCAGAGGTCCCAATCCTATACAGAGTAACTTAAGTTAAAAGAATTAAGTTAAGTGCACGCAGGACCCACTCCGCTACTGGGGGATGGTAGTGGAAGATGCTGGACAGGTGGTTGTGGCCAAGGCTCAGCATGTCCCTCCTGAATGCAAATTACAGAGAAGGTGTACATTGTCACAAGACCTGAGAGTTAACTGAAGAACAGTTGCATTGAAAGTGTACATGGTGTACGTTCATCTCTAAAAGTAGAAATCCACCTTACGGTCAAGTATGGCAGCTTCACCCTTGTCCTAGGGCATTGATGAAAATGGCACAAGAGTAAAGGTACCCCATGTGTAGTAAAGTGAACCTGTTACAGGTGCATAGCGTAGCCCAGAAGTAGGGTTGAGCCAAACACCCCCGATTCGGTTCACACCAGAACCTGCGAATGGACCGAAAGTTTACGCAAACTTTAGAACCAAATTAAAGTTTATGGGACTCGAATGTTCGAAATCAAAAGTGCTAATTTTAAAGGCTAATATGCAAGTTATTGTCTTAAAAAGGGTTTGGGGACCCGGGTCCTGCCCCAGGGGACATGTATCAATGCAAAAAAAAGTTTTAAAAATGGCCGTTTTTTCGGGAGCAGTGATTTTAATGATGCTTAAAGTGGAAAAAAAAAGTGAAATATTCCTTTAAATATCGTACCTGGAGGTGTCTATAGTATGCCTGTAAAGTGGCACGTGTTTCCCGTGCTTAGAACAGTCCCTGCACAAAATGACATTTTTAAAGGAACAAAAGTCATTTAAAACTGCTTGTGGATTTAATGTAATGTACCCCCCCAGTCCATTACCAGGCCCTTTGGATCTTGTATGGATATTAAGGGGAACCCCGCACCCAAATTTAAAAAAGGAAAGGCGTGGGGCCCCCAGGCCCTATATAGTCTGAACAGCAGTATACAGGCGGAGCAAACAAGACAGGGACTGTAGGTTTGTTGTTAAGTAGAATCTGTTTGTAATTTTGAACTGGTACATTTTTAAAGTGTAGCTCCAGCCAAAAAATCTATTTTTAAGCTTTTTGGAAAACATAGGGAAGGGTTATCACCCCTGTAACATTTGTTTTGCTGTCTGTGCACCTCTTCAGAAGATTTCACCTCACTTTCTGTCCCAATGACAAATGTTTTTTAAAAATTTGGGGTTTTTAGTGAAACGAGGATTGGTGATAAAGCATCAGTGGAGAGGAGACACGTTTTTCCCATATTAACTCTTACAGGAGAGAATTTCCCTTCCTAGAGGTAGATTTCATCTCACTTCCTGTTGTCTCCTTCCGTTTGCAAGTAGGAGTGGTTTGTAAGTTGAATGTTTGAAACTAGGGGCCTGCCCTATATACGCTGCAGAAATTGGGGCCTTAGGTGTTGGTGTTGCCACAACACTGTAAACCCTCACAGTTACTCTTGGTGGGTGCTGGAACGGGCCCTGCTGTGAAATATTATATCAAGAATTGTAATTACATGCACCTGTTGAACAGGTGCAGAAAAATTGGGCCTTTGGTGGTGGTGTTGCCACAACACTGTAAGCCCTCACAGTTACTCTTGGTGGGCGCAGGAAAGGGCCCTGCTGTGAAATATTAGATGAAGATTTGTAATTACATGTCCCTGTTGAACAGGGGCAGAAAAATTGCGCTTTAGCCACTACTGCCACAACACTGCAACTCCTCACAGTTGCTTTGGTTGGAGTGCAGGCATGAGCCCTGCTGCAAAGTATTGCATCAAAAATTGTAATTATACACCCCTGTTTTAATTGTTTAAAAAAAAAGCGTATTAATCCTCTGATGAAGACCCGGAGGGGTCGAAACGCGGCAAATTTCTCTCTTCATTATCAACTTTTTTAACGCTTGAAAATTATGTAAATTGTGTTCAGTCTCTGTGTTGTTGCTTTTACATCTCCTGTACCACAGCTCAAATTTTAACCATTAGTGTCAATTTTTTGTTATTATGTTATCAATAAAAAATTTTAATAAGCCTAAATCACATGTAGTATTTTTTCTACCCCTTTGCTGCTAAAAAATCCCACACGGGGGACAATTCCCTTCTTTTGACATTCATCGGGGTGTGCAGCATCCTTCTTTTCTCATACAGTGTCTTTTCTTTTACAGTATTTACTGGGTGGTTAAACACCCCTTCCCCCTTTGACACTTGAGTCAAGATATGAACTGTGAGCTGTTTTTGGTGTAAATTTGCAACCCAATTACTGTTTCCACATTATAGGCATCATTTACCCCATTTACATAATTATTCTATGTTATCTATTAGGATGTCTATACTTCCTGTTGAGTGGACAGTCCTGATGACATGGAACAACGATGTTCACTAATATGATCAAATTAATATCAATGTTATACGCATTCTTTAGATCAATACTGATATTGATCCACCTCAGTGGAAGTAATTTGTAGATACCTCATTTGTACCGCAACAGCCCACGGTTTTGAAATGTATTTTTTAACAAATACTACCATTTATGAAATATTGTAACCTGCAACGACCATATATTGGTTGTCAATATACTGTGGAGCTTGATGTATGTTACTGTTTTTGCTTTTCCTCTCTTCCCCCCTCTCTGATCCAATCATGGATCTCATGGTCCCCCGGCTTCATCTGGGGTGGAGCCTTCATCATAGCATGTCTTCCTGGCAGGGTGGGGAGGTATGTCCCTATGTTTCCCAACACACCTACTAGGTGGTGAGACCACCAGGGGTGTACCACTTCCTGCCAGCGCCGTTCCGGATTACTTCCGGATGCCATGACGTTGTCTGCGAGTACAACGATATCGCACGTGCATATAACGTCATGACGTCACAAAATTGTGGCAGAAGTGACGGTTTTGCCGGGACACAGTCTTCCGGAACGCCGGGGGAGTCACAGATGGAATGCCGCTAACGCGGCATATCCCTTGCTGGAAGAGGGGAGGTGGGGGCACCTGTGAGTCGGCGAGGCTATCAAGCATCCTATATATAGTGATTAAACATCCCAGGGATCCTTATTTGATCCACAATGTTCCATCAGGACAATCACAGAAATACGCGCGGCCTAGAGACAGGTAAAATATAGTTCTATACTATGCCAGGTCGGACCCGATGGTGCATGCCTTGCGCTGCGGGTCCCTCTATGTCACCTGACCATACATGACCCCATTTTAATTCATTTTACTTTTGATATAGACTGTTTGATATCATAGAATTGGCTTTACTGCCTACATCACCAAACCCAATCATTATGTAATCCCAACAATGTGACTTTCTTTCCACTGTTGGAACACTTCAACATCAATATATACCAGGCCAATTTACATTGAAATCACTCCCTATGTTTGTTAATGTCAGTACACACACATTTAGCACTATGTTTTTCATATTATCATACACTTTCCCATGAGTCTTGCTTGGCCCCGTTTTGACGTTCATTCACAATATTAGCACAACTCACGTTTTTTGTCATTCCACACCAATTTTTTTATCTCACTTTTTCTCCCATCCACACATCACATACACTTCCGCCTTCCTCCCCCACTATAACCACCTGCACACCAAATTTTATATCCTTTTTTTTTATCCCCCCTTCTCCTTCCCCTCCCCCCATTTTTCCCTCCACGTCTTCCCTTTCACCCCCCTCTTCTCTTCTCCCTTCCCCCTTTATCCTTTACCCTTCACTACCCACCCCATTTCCCCTTCCCCCCTTTTTTTTTTTTTTATAATTCACAATTCATCTCATTCCTCACATTCAGTACTCATATACCGATACTGATTTTGTAGTTAAGTTATTGATTACCACAACATCCATATGTTGCTGGCTGTAACCCAATACAAAAAACTAAAAAGTACATAAAATGACTCTTGATAAACTTAGAAATAATATATACTATAAAAGATCTAACTACTCTTTCATTATTTCCATTACTCTAGCATTGAAATTATGAAACACCTTTTTTCACCTCCACGCCCCTCCCTGGCATTTGGGATTATCCTGTATTGTGATTCCTCGTAAGCCACGCATGAATGGTAAGCCCTCATCTATGTTGTTCCGGCTGACCGGGGACTCCTAGTGGGATCGAGTGGAGGGGGATGCTTAGAGGACCCCCGTTTCAGGAGATATTGCTTAATACAGTGTGATTGGTAACTACATAGATAAATGTTCATTACTATGGCATTTTTATTCTGTGGTTATGTTTATGAATTTCAATATATGTATAAATATTTTTGCAGCGTAATAATCCTCTGATGAAGACCTGGAGGAGTCAAAACGCGTCAGTTTTCGCTCTTCGTTATCAACTTTTTTAACGCTTGAAAATTATGTAAATTGTGTTCAGTCTCTGTGTTGTTGCTTTTACATCTCCTGTACCACAGCTCATATTTTAACCATTAGTGTCAAATTTTTGTTATTATGTCATCAATAAAAAAGTTTAATAATCCTAAATCACATGTAGTATTTTTTCTACCCCTTCGCTGCTAAAAAACCCCACACGGGGACAATTCCCTTCTTTTGATGTGATGACCCCCCTACCCCCACTTTCCCAACACACATATCCATAGGAAGTACATGTGGAAAGTCTACAGGATGTGCATAGCACATTATTTAAATAGCTCCTTTTTGTAGTTGTGCAATTATTTTAAGCTTGTATGAGTAAATGTTTAAGAAAGGCCTCATAGAGATCAGGAACTGAGATGCATTTATCAAACGCTCCCACCGTCAGAGCTATTTTTTTTTTTTTGCACACATGTTAAAATGCACATTTTAGGGCTGAAGATTACATTAAACCCCCAAAATATTAGATATTTTCTAAGAAGAGACACTGTAGAAAAACAAAATAGGTGGCAGTTGCAATTTTTTAAGTCACACAATAATCAGTAAAAAATACATTCAAATTAATTTTAGTACACATAAACACAATAGAATACATTTTTTGCAGGTAAAAAAATGTGCATTTATTATTTTTTTTCTAAGGAGCCTGCAGAGCATTGCACCACGATCAGCAGATCCTGGGTGTACTCTCTCAGGCTCCTGAAGACTCTCAGCATAGCTGTCTGCTCATATCTTGTACAGGCAGGCAGTTACCTGATAGCAGGAAGATCAATGGACTATGAAAATGCTTACCAGTGCCCACATAGTTCAGTGAGAACTACAAGCCGTCAACCGCAATGGCTGACAGTACTTGTAGGCATTCATTCACAGGAAACTGTGAATGAAAAACACAACTGTGTGGATGGAGCCCTGTACAGTAGCGCGATTTTAAAATTGTGACAGCGGGTGTGGGGAGAGGATCCCCGCCCGCTGTTACAGGAAAGGGGGATCAGGGGGAGAGGCTGCAGATGGAACATGTAACGTTCCAAAGGTGAACTTATCCTTGAAAGTGATTCTAAAGGCAAAAGGTTTAATGCATGCTTTGCAGCTATTCACTGGTTGTTAAGGACACCGGGAGCCTCGCTCCTTAATGCTGGAGTTACAAAACATAGCTTACACACTGGGCTAAACACTGCTAAATGCCAGCAGTCCTAAAGCAGTTCTAAAGCAGTCCAGCAGTCCAGCGTTTCTAAAGCAGCCCAGCAGCCCAGTAGTCCAGCGTTTCTAAAGCAGTTTTTAACTTTCTAGTGTGCATGAAGCCTTATTGTTATTTAAAGAACATGCAAAGGTTCGTTTAAAAACCCAAAAAAACAAACATGTCATACTTACCTCCTCTGTGCAGTTGGTTTTGCACAGAGTGGCCCCGATCCACCTCTTCTGGGGTCCCTCAGTGGCGCTCCTGGCTCCTCCTCTTCTCAAGTGCCCCGTTGAAGAGCCGCTCTCCCTCAGGGCACTTGTGCAGGCACGCTCCCATGTCCTGCTGCTGCGTCCATTGACACAGACAGCAGGACTCGACCCCGCCCTGGCTCCCGTATCATTGGATTTGATTGACAGCAGCGGGAACCAGTGGCTACGCTGCTATCAATCTATCCAATCAAGACCCGGGACACCGTCTGGAGCTGTGTGCTCGTCCCCGTTGCTGGAAAGATCGGATTCAGGTAAGTTAAAGGGGGACTCTGGGAGGCTGCTGGATCACAGGAGGTTTTTCACCTTAATGCATAGAATGCATTAAGGTGAAAAACCTTGAGGGTTTACAACCCCTTTAACTTGGCCTGGTCTGAAGTTACTTGAGAACAGACTTAAAGGGATGAAATGCATGTATGGTGTATTACAAGAACAGGGCCTAATACGGGGACAAGTCGAGATAGAGAAGATGCAGTACAAATTTCTAATGTGCAGTGAAGCTATTTAGAAAAGATTATATTGCCATTGCTAATAGCTACAGTACTAGTGTTAAATGCATAAGCAACCAGCTGTTTGGGAAACGGTGGCTTAATGTGGTTGTTAAAGCGGAGTTCCTCCCAAAAGTAGAACTTTTTAGAGGAAGCTGGGCCATGGATTACAAGGAGTTAATTCTGTTTTTATGGAGAAGCATCGCTTTTAAGTTGCAGTGCTGCCTTAACACCAACCTTGCATTAAATGGCAGCATCAGCCCACCTTTAGGGGCACTAGCATTATGCATTTTTTTCTGTACTTCAGCTCCTTTCCTCAACGCAACTCGTGGGTTTCTTTCTGCTTGTAAATGCTCCTCTAATCCTCTAATATACCATAAAATGCCTATGTGTACATGGACACCAAAGCTAAGGTAGAGGTGCTTTTACAGGCTGAAAAGAAAAATGCACGCCTGTAACAGCCTCTGTGTGCATAAGGGCCTTATTATGAAACCTGTAGTGGTAGTACTGTATTTATCTTTAAAATATCTAAAGTGATGTGATCTGATATTTTCTATTTGCCTATAAGTATTGCTACAATAAATACAATGGTGACGGGGGGGGCATACCTGTCTCCTGTAAATTAAAATATTAATCGGTATGGCTTCTGAACTTGAACTTCAAAGTAGCTGTACAAACTTAGAATTAGTAAAAGCCCTGCCACAGACATTGGCAGCAAAGGCCAATAAATTTTATTTTAAGACCAAAGCTATTAGAGTAAATGATGTTTTAATATTTTTAGTTACAACATAATAAATATTTTTCCAATGTTGTCTGAAGCTTGACAAAAGGGTTTAAAATTATCTTGGTCTTTGTAAATCAAGAAACTAATTAAAATGATTAGCCAATATAGCAGAAAATAATAACAAAATTAAATAAGCAAATAGGCCTATAAATTATAGTTGACAATGGGCTTACGGATGTTAGCACTGAACATTGAAATGCTGTGGCTATAGTATCACCAGCCAAGATATACTTTTTGAAGGTTTTAATATAGGGAAAATAATAATATTTTGAGACTAGTACTGTTTAAACTGGCTCACTTAAACCTAGAATTGTGGCAAAATTGGCAAATTTGACCAATCCGCATTGACCAAATATTTTCAATAGATCCACTGGGCAAATCAGTCTGCTCTTTATACTAGTAAAGGAGTACTTTGGATCCATTATGGAGTTCTTTTGTATTCTATATACACCATATGTAGTACCTTGACCCTAACACAGACACCTAGTCTGGTGCAGGATCATACTGGAATTGTAGGGGTACTGGGACAGAATTCGCCCCTCTCTGTGTTATAGTAAGACCAAAAAAGGAGCACTACTCCTATTAAAAAAGTATAGTACTTCTGCATTAGCTGTACAAAACCTAGTGAATGAAAAATTTCTCTCTGCCATCCCCTGTGTCCTCTTCAACTAATAAAAACAAGAACTTCATCAGATCCCGCATGTGCTTAGGGATGGATTACGCTCTTCCCTAATGAGCTATTAAGAGGTCTAGTAGTTTGCTTACTTTTACTATATGCCAGTTGAACTGGGAATATGTGCTTAGAGAAACAAATCTTGGTGTGTGCCAAACTGTCGAAAGTGCAAATAGTGCCAAGATTTACTCTTCATTACTTTTTTTGCAACAAGCTTCTGAGATGCCATCAGCTCAAAGAGCGTTGAAAGATTTTCATTTTTTTAATGGTCAAAAAGGTATCTACTCCTTTAGCATCCTATTTCTAGAAGTATTTTTTTCTTGTGGCAATGCGAGTTGTAAACTTTAGTTTTTGTAATTAAGCGATTTAAAATAACCATTAGTGAACTGGGGAATAACTAAGCTTGAAAGTCAGCTCTACTGTCAGCTTACCTGACTGACACTTTTTTCCATTTTAAGACATGAAATTCTGCTGCAAAGTGCAAATTTTCCCACTATGGGATTTCACATCTATGGGTGGATAATTAGAGAAAGAATTTTTTTTTAACAGCTGAGAAGAAAAAGACAGAGGGGCTGAGAACATCTTATTAACTAAAGCAGCAGAAGCAGCAGTAGGTAGAATGGAATCTGCTCATATGTATCAAGGTGTCTGAAAATTGCGTATCCAGGATATGTTTTCACAAGTCTTTCCAGCTTGCACTGAACATTTTGTATGTTTTGGGGCAATGGCACCCCTGCTATGCTAAATATTCTTAGGATAGGATACTAGGTGGTGCCCTCGAGCAAGCCAGAGTGGCATACTGGGTGAATTCTACCTACTTTGATACTGACCTTCTTCTACCTTCACATGTTCTTTTGTGATATCACCACCCCCACTCTCACCAGGTACCTGACAACAGGGCAGACCAAATCAGATCTGCCTTACCTTACTATATTTATTTCAGTATAGACTTGGATATAAAGACAACAGATTACATTGTTTATGTAACAGGGGCCGGTTGTTCCAAGAATTTTAAGAGGGCAGTAGAGGAATAGACTGAGGCAGGAAAGTCACTTGCAATAAACTGCCACAAGCAAGAACATGCTGGTGTACTGCTGAATTTTCTTTGTACCCGGTAAACACTTTAATTTGGCCTAATATATAAAGTAACATAACAATTTGAAATTGTATTAGAATAACTTTAAAATAACAAAAATACTACATGAGTGTTATCGCTTATCCAAAATTACCCATGCAGACCTTCCTTCTGTGTTTTTATAATGTTTTTCTCTATTTTACTATGTAAAATAATAAAATGATAACATTATTTTATATTATGACCCAACTGTTAGTGGTGCTGCATATATAAACTTTACCCCTTCCCACCCTCAGTCTGTTTGACAAAGTAGCACTACCCCCACAGGAACCACCTGGTAGATTGGGCTCTCTGTAAGCTTGGCTATATTGTTATGTCAATATTTGAGTTTATTATCTCTTCTCTGCTTCTGATACTCTGTATCTGTATCCCTATGCAGAGCTAAATAAACCATTAAAAAAAAAAAAAAAAAGATTGGGTTCTCTGTTTTTCTGCCTCAACTGAGAACAACCCCAGCTCCACAGACACATCAGGTTAAGTGAATGGTTACTACTAGGGATGAACCGAACACCCCCCGGTTCGGTTCGCACCAGAACCTGCGAACGGACCAAAAATTTGCACGTTGGAACCCCATTGACGTCTATGGGACTCGAACGTTCGAAATCTAATTTTAAAGGGGACATGTATCAATGCAAAAAAAAGTGTTAAAAAACGGCTGTTTTTTAGGAGCAGTGATTTTAATGATGCTTAAAGTAAAAAAAAAAAAAAAAGTGAAATATTCCTTTAAATATCGTACCTGGGGGGGTGTCTATAGTATGCCTGTAAAGTGGCGTGTGTTTCCCGTGCTTAGAACAGTCCCTGCACAAAATTACATTTTTAAAGGAATAAAAGTCATTTAAAACTGCTTGCGGCTTTAATGTAATGTCGGGTCCTGGCAATATGGATGAAAATCAGTGAGACAAATGGCATGGGTACCCCCCCCCCTTTGGGTCTTGTATGGATATTAAGGGGAACCCAGCACTCAAATTAAAAAAAGGAAAGGCATGGGGCCACCAGGCCCTATATACTCTGAACAGCAGTATACAGGCGGTGCAAACAAGACAGGGACTGTAGGTTTGTTGTTAAGTAGAATCTGTTTGTAATTTTGAACTGGTACATTTTTAACGTGTTTAGCTCCAACCAAAAAACCTATTTTAAGCTTTTTGGAAAACATAGGGAAGGGTTATCACCCCTGTGACATTTGTTTTGCTGTCTGCGCTCCTCTTCAGAAGATTTCACCTCACTTTCTGTCCCAATGACAAATGTTTTTAGAAAATGTGGGGTTTTTAGTTAAACAAGGATTGGTGATAAAGCATCAGTGGAAAGGAGAAACGTATTAACTCTTACAGGAGAGAATTTCCCTTCCTAGGGGTAGATTTCATCTCACTTCCTGTTGTCTCCTTCCGTTTGCAAGTAGGAGTCGTTTGTAAGTTGGATGTTTGAAAGTAGGGGCCTGCCCTATATACTCTGCAGAAATTTGGGCCTTAGGTGTTGGTGTTGCCACAACACCGTAAGCCCTCACAGGACCCTGCTGTGCAATATTAGATCAACAATTGTAATTACATGCACCTGTTGAACAGGGGCAGAAAAATTGTGCCTTTGGTGGTGGTGGTGCTTTTGCCACAACACTGTAAGTCCTCACAGTTACTCTTGATGGGCGCTGGAACGGGCCCTGCTGTGAAATATTAGATCAAGAATTGTAATTACATGTCCCTGTTGAACAGGGGCAGAAAAATTAGGCCTTAGGCACTGGTGCTGGTGCCACAACACTACAACCCCTCACAGATACTCTAGTTGGAGCGCAGAACGAGCCCTGCTGCAAAGTATTGCATCAAAAATTGTAATTACATGCCCCTGTTAAACAAGGGCTGAAAAATTGGGCCTTAGGCACTGGTGCCACAACACTGCAACCCCTCACAGATACTCTAGTTGGAGCGCAGGAATGAGCCCTGCTGCAAAGTATTGCATCAAAAATTGTAATTACACGCCCCTGTCAAACAGGGGCTGAAAAATTGGGCCTTTGGTGGTGGTGGTGCTTTTGCCACAACACGTTAAGTCCTCACAGTTACTCTTGGTGGGCGCAGAAACGGGCCCTGCTGTGAAATATTGGATTAAGAATTGTAATTACATTCACCTGTTGAACAGGGGCAGAAAAATTGGGCATTTGGTGGTGGTGGTGCTGGTGCCACACCACTGTAAGTCCTCACAGTTACTCTTGGTGGGCGCTGGAAACAGGCCCTGCTGTGAAATATTAGATCAAGAATTGTAATTACATGAACAGGGGCAGAAAAATTAGGCCTTAGGCACTGGTGCTGGTGCCACAACACTGCAACCCCTCACAGATACTCTAGTTGGAGCGCAGGAACGAGCCCTGCTGCAAAACATTGCATCAAAAATTGTAATTACAAGCCCCTGTTAAACAGGCTGAAAATTGGGCCTTAGCCACCGGTAGCGGCGCCAAGAACCAAAAATGTTTTTACAAGCTATCAGCATGATCATTGAGGAGGAAGAGGATAATCACTCATCATAATAGGATAGTCACTCAGCATCAGCATAGGCAGTCTTGAAGGGATCTGACATTTCAAAAAAAATTATTAGGTTACATCAGCATCAGGTGCTTGGTAGCTGGTGGTGATCCAAGACTGATTCCTTTTTTATGAAGGTCAGTCGATTGACCGAGTCGGTGGACAGACGCACCCTGTGATCGGTTACAAAGCCTCCAGCAGCACTGAATGTGCGTTCCGAAAGAACGCTGGATGCAGGACAGGCCAGTAGCTCAATTGCATACTGTGCAAGCTCTGACCAGTGATCCATCCTCAAGACCCAGTAACCCAGAGGATTTTTGGTGGGAAAGGTGTCCAAGTCAGATCTTGCCCCTAGGTATTCCTTCACCATGTAAAACAGACGCTGGCGATGGTTGCTGGAACCGATCATACCTTGGGGCTGCGGACTAAAGAATTGTTTGAACGCATCGGTCAGGCGGCCACCTTCTCCACCGCTCCTTTTTTGACTGACCGAAGCCTCAGCAACACGTTGTACAGGAACAGGAGTTTGTAACCTCCCAGTCTCTGGGAACGTGTTGCACAGACCTTTCTGCAAGGCCTCCCGAAGATGTTTCATCCTCTGCTCCCTCTGCGACTGCAAGATAATGTCCGCAACCTTACCCTTGTAACGTGGATCAAGGAGGGTTGCCAGCCAGTATTGATCCCTCTCCTTGATACCACGAATAGAGGATCCTTCTGCAGGCTTTGCAGGATCAGGGAGGCCATGCAGCGTAGGTTTGCTGAGGCATTCGGTCCGGAGTCCTTTGGGTCACTAAGGACGACATGATCCGCAGCCACCTCCTCCCAGCCACGTACAAGTCCATGGGTTTCTTGGGACTGTAAATGATCCCTTAAAGACTGCTGCTGATGCTGAGTGCCAGGCTCCACCTCCATGCTGACACAATCCTCCTCCTCCTCCTAGTCCTCTTCCTGTGTGATCGGCGGGTACGCAGGAACACTATCTGGATAAAGGGGGCCTTCAGAGCTAAGGAAGTCCTCCTCTTCCTTCCTCTGTTCTGCCTCAAGTGCCCTGTCCATTATTCCATGCAGCGTGTGCTCCAACAGGTGGATAAGAGGGACAGTGTCACTGATGCATGCACTGTCACTGCTCACCATCCTCGTGGCCTCCTCAAATGGTGACAGGACAGTGCATGCATCCCTGATCATGGCCCACTGGCGTGGGGAAAAAAAACTGAGGTCCCCTGACCCTGTCCTTGTGCCATAGTCGCACAGGTACTCATTGATGGCCCTCTGCTGCGTGTGCAGCCGCTGCAGCATGGCCAACGTTGAGTTCCACCTGGTGGGCATGTCACAGATTAGGCGGTTCTTGGGCAGGTTAAATTCCTTTTGGAGGTCTGCCAGCCGAGCACTGGCATTATATGACCGGCGGAAATGCACACAAACTTTCCTGGCCTGCCTCAGGACATCCTGTAAGCCCAGGTACCTGCCCAAGAACCGCTGCACCACCAGGTTAAGGATGTGAGCCAAACAGGGCACATGGGTCAGTTGTCCCTGTCGGAGGGCGGAGAGGAGGTTGGTGCCATTGTCGCAAACCACCATTCCTGCCTTAAGTTGGCGTGGAGTAAACCACCTCTGAACCTGCCCTTGCAGAGCTGCATGGCATCTTTTGGCCTGCGTACTTGCGTAGCCCCTTGAATTCCTACGGAGCACCACTGGTTCCGAGGACAAAGCACAGGAAGAGGCCATGGCGGAAGAAGAAGAGGAGGGGGTGGAGGAGAGAGGTGTGTCAGAATCACCAGTACTGGCATTTTGGAGGTGTGGTGGTGAAACAACCTCCAACACTACTGCACCTTGTCCTGCATCCTTCTTCCCAGCTGCCAGCAGAGTCACGCAATGCCTGCTGGACCATAAGTCAGCGGTAATATGCACCTTACCGCTGACCGCACTGGCCAGCGAGGCCAAGACATTGCCTTCCACATGCCGGTAGAGAGCTGGAATCGCTTTCCATGAGAAAAAGTGGCGTTTGGGAACCTGCCACTGAGGAACCACACATTCCACAAACTCACGGAAGGGGGCAGAGTCTACCAACTGAAAAGGTAGCAGTTGAAGTGCTAGCAATTTTGCCAAGATAGCATTCAACCGCTGGGCATGTGGTTGGCTGGGAGCAAACTTCTTTCTGCGGTGCAGCAGCTGGGGCAGGGAAATTTGCCTGGTACAATCTAATGTCGGTGTTAGATTGCCCGCAAGTACTTGGCTGTGACACACCTAATTCTACACCTTCATTCCTCTCAGAGCAGGTCTAGTGGGGTTGGAGATCCCAGCTGATGAGAAGCAAGGAGAGGTCCTCTTTGTTCTTTGGTGTGGGTCTTTTAGGTACGCTTGCTAACAAACTGCATGGCGGGTCAACATATGTCTGGTCAAGCATGTGGTGCCCAAACGGGAGATGTTTTGGCCATGCGAGATACGCTTGAGACATATGTTGCAAATAGCAGAGGTGGGATCTGATGCACTTGTCTCAAAAAAGGCCCACACCAAAGAACTTTCAGAATAATGCGCAGAGACAGCAGCGCCCTGCACATGCGGAGCTCTGCGGTGTGATGCAGTCAGTGTGCTGCCCTTAGGCTGGCCCCTGGAGGGCATCCTGCCTCATTGGTGATGTGCCTCCTCCTCCTCCTCTCTCCTATCAGGCACTCACGTGGAGTCAGTGACCTCATTATCCCCTCCCTCCTCATCACTGGAGCAAACCTGGCATTATGCTGCAGCAGGGGGAACATGACTGCCAGTTTGCTGTCTTTTTTGGGCACCCCCTCTGTCTGGGCTCACGTTACTGCCTTCCTCTAGCTGATTACCATCATCGGAGCCTTCAAAACGCTGGGCATCCTCCTGGAGCATGTACCCAACACTGTGGTCAAACAGTTTGAGGGACTCCTCAGGAGGACATGGTGGGGCTATTGAAGGAGTCACTGATGCCATTGAGCCGAGGGAAGAGGCCACGTTGGCAGCTGCTTTGCCAGACAAAGTACCCTGAGTCTGGGTGAGAGAGGATGATGAGGACAGCTTGGTCATCCACTCGACCAAGTCTTCCGCATGTTGCGGCTCAACACGGCCAGCTGCCGAAAAAAAGGCCAAGTGTGTCCCACGGCCATGTGATGATGAAGATGCACCGTGTCCATGACCAGCACTGTTGCCTCTAGACACAGTCTGTCTGCCTCTACTTGTTGGCCTTCCAGACATACTATTGGCCTGCAGTGAGCTGCACAAAACTGGGATGTATATATATATATATACCGATTATACTGCAGCTAGCAGAATCAACTGCCAGCCTGTAGTATTATTAGTATGATAACACCTGCACTTGTCTTCAGGTAGCTATACTGTAGGTGCAACTGTGCAGGGTACACAGTACAGTAACTGGAAATACTTCAAAGAGCCTATACAAGCACCTGGCTGCAGGTAGCTATACTGTAGGTGCAACTGTGTGGGGTACACAGTACAGTAAGTGGAAATACTTCAAGAGCCTACACAAGCACCTGGTTGCAGGTAGCTTTACTGTAGGTGCAACTGTGCGGGGTACACAGTACAGTAACTGGAAATACTTCAAAGAGCCTACACAAGCACCTGGCTGCAGGTAGCTATACTGTAGGTGCAACTGTGCGGGGTACACAGTACAGTAACTGGAAATACTTCAAAGAGCCTGCACAAGCACCTGGCTGCAGGTAGCTATACTATAGGTGCAACTGTGCGGGGTACACAGTACAGTAACTGGAAATACTGTAAAAGCACCTGCCTGCCTGTCAGTATATTAGGAAGAGAAGAACAGGATCTAGATAAACTGAATACAGTGTATATATATATATATATATATATATATATATATATATATATTTATACACGACACCTGGGATGCATATATATATACACAATACACTGTAAGTGCAGCTAACTGACTCGACCTGCCTACTCTATCTAACTTAAATCAAATGACACTGTCTCTCTCTCTGTCTATCTCTCTCTCAAGCCGGAACACACTACACAGGGCCGATGTGCAGGCGGCCTTATATAGTGTGGTGCGTGTACTAAACCCCCTGAGCCATAATTGGTCAAAACCTCTCTGTACACACAGCACTGTGATTGGCCAAGCATGCGGGTCATAGTGCATGCTTGGCGAATCATCAGCCAGCAATGCACTGTGATGCCACAGTGAATTATGGGCAGTGACGCGCCACTCAAATTTGGCGCGAACAGCCCATATCGTTCGTAATTCGGTGAACGACCGAACACACGATGTTCGAGTCGAACATGGGTTCGACTCGAACACGAAGCTCATCCCTAGTTACTACACTACTACTGGAAGAACAAATATAGATACCCTGCACACAACTAAGGTTCAGTATCAAAAAGCAAACATCAGACTAGTTAGTGGTGAATTAAAGCAATATACTGTCACATGTTGCAGTCAATGACAGTTCACTACACAATATGTTCACTAAGCTATAGCAGCATGCAATGGAGTTCTATGCAGCTAAATTACAATAAACCTGGCAATCCACAATACAAAAAGTAATGGCATTAGAAAACAGTAACAGCAATGATACTCAATACTGCAATAAATCCTCTGTAAACAGTAGGCTATATCCACTTAAAAGTGAATTATATATGAATAGCAATGATGAAATGTAAGACTCCCTAAAGAGGAACCTCTTACTATAGACCAGTGATGGCAAACCTTGGCACCCCAGATGTTTTGGAACTACATTTCCCATGATGCTCATGCACTCTACAGTGTATTTGAGCATCATGGGACATGTAGTTCCAAAACATCTGGGGTGCCAAGGTTCGCCATCACTGCTATAGACAATAGGCAAAGTTCTTATGAAGCAAGTATCTGAGTGAGTAGTTTTTAGCCCTAGTTCTCCATCCGGCTAGTGTTGGGGCCCAATCTTTTCGGTGGTGCACATGAGTACAGTCTCAGTAAAGTCTTCATGCAGTAAATATGCTGCTAGCTGGATGGCCAAAACTTATGTGCTCAGTCTCTTTTACCAGCATCAGGTTTAGGGCAGCAGTGTCCTCTCACCAGTCCCAGTGATACAGCAACAGTGGTTTTGTTGTTCAGATGTCAGCTCACATCTGGATTTGCCTGGAGTGACTCAGCACCCAGTTTAAAAACACTCCGGTCTCTGTCTTAGCTGCAGGCTTGTAGCAGGTTGATGTGCTCACAGGAGAAGCGAAGTGCATAACTTGGTCTTCTCAAAGCAAATCCCTTGGTATTCTCGCAAATATACAGCTCTCTCTTTATACCCTACTCACATTGGAAATTGTAGTCCAATAGTCCATTATTTGCCATACTAAAAAAATTTCCTCAAACTTCATCTACCATGATTCAGTGCTGCCAACCATCAAATCTCTTGAGCTCCTTTTGCTTTTCAGCTCACCCTGGTGGGTGGAGGTGAGGTGTGGTTAACCCATTCAGCTGAAGAAAAGTGGAGACACAGAAAGCACTCCAGCACAGTGCCCTAAATGGCTCCCTGCCTCTAGCCAAGCACCTAGCTACACCGACATGATGTCCTGTGCCAAAGTTGTGTTAAATAAACATTTTCCTCCTTGAGAACAAGCAAACAACAGTTTGTGCAGCTGTCTACTCTCCATCCTGGCTGTCACTGATGATCAGGAACTAATTTGAGTGGTTCATGATCATGTGATCACTATGTCACATGCAAGCTGTAGACTTCATTGACAAAAATAGAAACCTTTAGCCTGCATGTGAATACCTTCACGCTTCAACCAACACATGCTATCACCAATACATTTTGCCTGGGCATCTAGGTATGAGTGACCCCTGGCAACGAAAGGGTTAAAAAAAAAAATGTTTTCTGAGTTGATTAGAACCTCAGCAACGCTGTTAAGTATACAGGGTCAATGTCAAAGACCTGACTGGGCTAAAACAGGAGTTTTAAGGGCAATATATCTACTTCTAGGCTTTACACACTTTAAGGCAGCTACTTGCTGCTGAAACAGAGGGAGAGCTCTGACTAGAGATTCCATGATTGTAAAGACTCCTTCTGTTCTTCTATTATCAGTGCTTACTTACTTGAGTCAACTGCAACCTCTCCAGTCCCTAATGATACAGTAGATACAGTACTGAATCTGTGCTATCATCATATACACACACAAATTTTCTAGGTTTGATTTACCTCAGCAGCTTTCCTATTGGAGCCCCCTTCCCACCCCCTGAGTCACATTTCAGCCTTATGCCACTGCTGGTAGAAGTCTAAAGCAGCGTACACACTATTAGTTTTTTTTGCTCAACGCCGTGGGTTGACAGAAAAAAAAACTCAGCTCTGGTTGGAGCCACTGCACTAACCATGCAAGGTTAGTTCAGCAATCTCCCCAGCTGAACTGTTGTGTTCTGACGGTACTGATCGCTTACTTTGTTCATTCAGGGTGGTGTGTTTATTCTGGATGGTGAGCCCCCCCCCCCCCCCACTTTGCATCCTGAAATAACCTGCATGTGTGCCCTCAGCAGCTGCCAGCAGGAGAGGAAAGCAGGGAAAATGGCAGCTCTGCAGGCAAAAGGAGCACACAAGGGTCCCATACGCCACGGGGAAGGGGGCGCTAATACTAGAACTGATCCCCCTGCAGTGCAGCCAGAGGAAGAAAATTAAAGTAGAAGCTGGTAGCACTGCACAAGAGTCACAAGTGTCAGCAATAAGACAATACTGCTGGCCCTCTTGGTCAGCAGGTGTGGGAGCCCCCATTTTGAATCGATGAGTCTTGGGCCCAGTACAAGATCGCTCTTTGTACTGCCTTATCAACGGCCCTGCTCTTTGCCATTGGCTAAGAGCACTGATCGGGAGTTGGTTGGATGCTGGTTTTCCAGCTTGCTTGTCCGACAGAAGCCAACTTTTGTCAGACAGACCAACATACAAACAGGCTGAATGTCAGCCATTTTTTTTAACGGACCGTTGTCTCTCCACATTCGGCCCGTGTGCACCTGGCTTAAGACATATTGTATATGTTGTATTAAACCGGGACTGACCTAGCTCACCAGGTTTTAGTTATAACTAAAATATGACATTTGGAAACACTGACCATTTAAGAATGCAATACTTGGACTCTGTACTACTGGTATTTTTTTCTAATATGGAAATTACATACAGTATTCATTGGCATTGGATAATCATTTTGCCCTCAGACATGTACTAAATCATCCATTTAATTATGAAAAAATACAACTTTTAATTCAAAATACAACATTGTAAATATTTTATGTGTTTTAATTTAAATTAGTAGTTTATTATTCTATCAGTAGTGTATGAACAGATGTATCAACAGACTGTGAAGATTATATTTATTGCACCACTCTCATGAGAATGACACCTTTTCTCTAAATATTGTGAAATATGTTATTTAACTAAAGAAATATGCTGAGATTTGTGCAACCAGTATATAACATTACCATAAGCATACAAGTATAGAAATAATAAAAGCTTTACATAGTTAAAGATTAATAACAGTACATATAGGGGGTCATTTACTATAGCGCTGCAGCGCTAAATTGCTCTAATTACCGCTAATTAGTGATAAAACGGTATTCACTATAGAGCTGGTAAAAAAATAGTCCCAAAATCGAATTTACTATACTTCCCTGAAAACAAATAGCGGCCAAACCCTTAGGCTCCATTCACACTAGCGCGTTTTTTGATGCATTTTGCATTTTGCAGAAATGCACGGGAATTTTTTAACATGGGTTCCTATGGAACATGTTCACATCAATGCCTTTTTGTTTCTCTGCATTTTTGGAAAGGGTCGGGGACTTTTTTTCATGCAAAAAGCAGCGTTTTGCATGTAATGGATTTCAATGGACAAGCATCAAAAACGCAAGTGCACCGTTTTTGCAGCGTTTTTGCAGCGTTTTTTATGCGTTTTTGATGCGTTTTTGCCGTTTTTTTTTTTTTTTTTTTTTTTTTATTTTTTTTTAGACTGTAAAAAAACTGTAAAAAAAAAAAAAAAACGCAAAACGCAAATCGCGGCAAAAACGCCGCAAAAACGCTGCTCAAAAACGTGGCAAGCATGAAAAAAAAACCTCCAAAAACGCTCAAAAGCAACATGCATAGGTGTGAATCGAGCCTAAGCGCTGGTTCACACAGGGGCAACACGACTTACAGCGCGACTTAGCAAGGCGACTTCAGCGCGACCTCAGCGCAACTTCAGCGCGACTTCAGCGCGACTTGAGGCGACTTACAAGGCGACTTCAAGTCGCCTCCAAGACAGGCGACTTTCCAGTGGCCAATCAAACTACAATCCGCTCTGGGGGAGGGAGGGGTTTGCGTGAAAAAAACATCTTCTCTTCCTGTGAAGTCGCTTCACTATAGACCACGATCCGACTTGTAGGCGACTTCCATTGAAATCAATGGGTACAAGTCGCCTACAAGTCGCCTTGAAGTAGTACAGGGACCTTTTCTGAAGTCGGAGCGACTTCAGTAGCGTACATATAGACGGCTCTCATTCACTTACATGGACTTTCAGATGTCAAGCGACTTGGGGCGACTTGAGGTCTGACAAGTCGGATCCCAAGTCGCG
This sequence comes from Aquarana catesbeiana, assembly GCF_042186555.1. NCBI lineage: Eukaryota > Metazoa > Chordata > Amphibia > Anura > Ranidae > Aquarana > Aquarana catesbeiana. The sequence continues at coordinate 562,660,434 of NC_133325.1, forward strand.
GTAGTGTGAACCGGCACTAAGGCTCGATTCACACCTATGCATGTTGCTTTTGAGCATTTTTGAAGGTTTTTTTTTCATGCTTGCCATGTTTTTGAGCAGCGTTTTTGCGGCGTTTTTGCGGCGTTTTTGCCGCGATTTGCGTTTTGCGTTTTTTTTTTTTTTTTTTTTACAGTTTTTTTTTTACAGTCTAAAAAAAAATTTAAAAAAAATTAAAAAAAAAAAAAAAAAAAAAAAAGGCAAAAACGCTGCAAAAACGCTGCAAAAACGGTGCACTTGCGTTTTTGATGCTTGTCCATTGAATTCTATTACATGCAAAACGCTGCATTTTGCATGAAAAAAAGTCCCTGACCCTTTCCAAAAATGCAGAGAAACAAAAAAGCATTGATGTGAACATGTTCCATAGGAACCCATGTTAAAAAATTCCCGTGCATTTCTGCAAAATGCAAAATGCATCAAAAAATGCGCTAGTGTGAATGGAGCCTAACTCTGCTAAAACGTGGAGTAGTGCACATGGAAATAATGTTTAGAGCATGATATAATTGCCTAAATGGTACTGAAATATGTGGTGTATTATTTAAAGATAATCTGCTTTTATACTGTGTTAAAAAGTGATTTCTACACTGAAATATCTTTAAAAGTCTGAGAAGAGATAAATTCCCAGTTTTTTTACAACTAGGTGCTAACGTGACTGAGCATGCTCAGACCTGAAAATAGCTCTCATTTTAGCTCCAATGTCTTTTTTACAGGGCGCTATAGTAAATACCAGAATGAGCGCTGTGTTAAAGAGCATTTTGTGGGAGTGAAAATCCGCGCTATTATAGTCGCTATAGCTATATAGCGCAATGCAAGTTGTAGTCATAGATTCTAATGGTACAATTGTAACTTCCCCAAATAAATCCCTTTAATGTTGAGATGAAATTTATCTTTCTCTGAAATACATTTTCCTTTGCAACATTGTTTCTTCTACTTCAACTATTTTGTTTTTAAGAATGCTAGATCGTGGAATGTTTTGATAAAATATATTTTTCTCTGTCACTTTCACTTGTTACTCTCCATCACACAACAATTTTTACCTAAACTAACATGGGTGTCTGTACAATCCACAACAATACCGTTGCTGGTGCACATTTAAATGAGTCCCAATTTTTTGTGTCTTTTGTTATTTCCAAATAATCATAATTTGAGCCCAAAAAATGTGATATGTGTACCAACATCAGAAATCAAAATGTAATTTCCAAAAATTTGAGGGTAACATCACTATTCTACACTGACCCACAAAGAACCACCAAATATCACAGAATAAATCAAGAAGAATAACTCTTAAGTAATGTAATTCCATCACCTGTATGTCAAAAGAAATGCAGTATTTATGTGTAGGAGGTTTTCACATGTGGCAGCTTCGTGGCTTAGAGGTTAGAACTTCTGCTTAACATCCCTGAGTGTCTGGGTTCAAATCTCAAACATGCTGCTTCATGCAGACAAGTTGTCTCATCTCTCAAATTCTAAAACTATGTCTAAATGTAGTATTTATGTGTAGGAGGGTTCCACCACCATTGTAAATCTTGCCAGATACACTATCTAGCCAAAAGTATTGGGACACCTGCCTTTACATACATGAACATTAATGGCAGGCCAGTCTTAGTCTGTAGGGTTAAAATTTGATTTGGCCCACCCTTTACAGCTAGAACAGCTTCTGGGAAGGCTAGGAAGGCTGTCCACAAGGTTTAGTGTAACTGTCTATGGGAATGTTTGACCATTCTTCCAGAAGTGCATTTGTGAGGCCAGGCACTGATGTTGGATGAGAAGGCCTGGCTCGCAGGGTCTGCTCTAATTCAGTCAAAAGTTGTTCTATTAGGTTGGGGTCAGGACTCTGTGCAGGCCAGTCAAGTTCCTCCACCCCAAACTTGCTCATCCATGTCTTTATGGACCTTGCTTTGTGCACTGGTTTGCAGTCATGTTGAAACAGGAAGGGGCCATCCCCAAACTCTTCCCACAAAGTTGGGAGCATGAAATTGTCCAAAATGTCTTGGTATGCTGATGCCTTAAGAGTTCTCTTCACTGGAACTAAGAGGCCAAGCCCAACCCCTGAAAAACAACCCCACATCATAATCCTCCCTCCACCAAACGATTTGGAACAGTGCATGAAGCAAGGTCCATAAAGACATAGATGAGTGTCAGAAACCATAAAATCAGACTGAGACAGAAGTACAGTTAAATCACACTTGTTTAATAATAAAAGTAAATAGAACAAACGTAGTCAAAACATAGCCTGAGTTCAGGAACTGGAACAGATAGTCAGACAAGCCAAACTTCAGGGAGCTGGAGATGAGCGTAGTAAAACAGCAAGCAGGACATGGAGCCAGAAGGGATGTCAGCCAAGCAAGTCTTTTAACAGGAATGCAGGAGAGTGGCTCTGTGATATTGACTAAGGCGAAGGCTGAGATCCTCTGGACTGGACGGCTTAAGTAGGCAGGACTGATGAGCAGGATATCATCAACAGCTGAGTATCTGCAGAGAGATAGGAGCTGGCAATTAACTGACAGTTGAGAGGCCAGCTTTGAGAAGGAAAGGCTGAGCCCAGCCCTGACAGTACCCCCACCTCAACGACCCCTCCCCCTCAGAGGACCACCAGGCTTGAAGGGAGAACGTCTATGGAAATCACGGAGGAGGACAGGGGCATGTATGTCCGAGGATGGGACCCAAGAGTGTTTCTCCGAACCATACCCCTTCCAATGCACCAGGTACTGTATGCGCCCACGGAACCTACGGGAATCAACAATGGACTGTACTTCATACTCCTCATGGTTCTCAACCTGTACAGGGTGAGAACTTGGCACCGAGATGGTAAAGCGGTTGCAGACCAAAGTTTTTAATAAGGAGACATGAAATACATTTGAAATACGCATGTTAGAAGGAAGGCCTAATGCATAAGCCATTAGGTTAATCCTGCAAAGAATACGGAAAGGCCCAATAAACCGAGGTTCAAACTTCAGTGAGGGAACACGAAGTTTTGAGATGACAGCCAGACCCTGTCCCCAACCTGGTAGGAAGGCGCTGGCAGGCGTCTGCCTTCAGCATGGAGTCTGTACCTATCATTAGCATGACGCAAAGCCTCCTGGACTTGTGCCTGTCAGGGCTGGCTTAGCCCTTCCTTCTCTGAGCTGGCCGCTCAGCTGTCAGCTAATTGTCAGCTCTCATCTCTCTCCACAGTTAACCAGCTGTTGTGGATCTGTTCATCAGTCCTGCCTACTTAAAGATCTCCAGCTCACTTAATTCCTGCCTTCGCCTTGGTCACATCAAAAGAAACCATCTCCTGCATTCCTGTTTAAAGACTGGCTTTGCTGATATCCCTTCTGGCTGCTTATCCTGCTTGCTGTTCCTCTACTTGGATCCCTGACTTCTGGCCTGGCTGATTACCCAATCTGGTTACTGAACTCTGGCTTGGCTGATTACCCGATCTGGTTACTGAACTCTGGATTGGCTGACTACTCGATCCGGTAAATGGACTCTGGCTATGCTTTGACTACGCTTACTCTATTTACCTTTTTATTTTTATTAATAAACAAGTGTGATTTTACTGTACTTCTGTCTCGGTCTGGTTCATGGTTTCTGACAGTGCCCAAGTGGAATGAAGACCACAGAGATGCTCCTCTAATGCAGGAATACTCTGCGGAACAAATGAGTCAGGCAACATGGAAGGTTGGAAACCATAGTTCGCCATAAACGGGGAAAATTGGGAAGCAAAATTCAAGGCACTATTGTGAGCAAACTCTGCCCACGGTAATAGGTCTGACCAGTTGTTATGATGGTCAGAAATATAGCAACGTAGAAATTGCTCCAAGGACTGTTTGGCTCGTTCTGCAGCCCCATTAGACTGCGGATGATATGCAGAGGAAAGCAAGCTGAATTCCCAACTGTGCACAAAAGGCTCGCCAGACAAAAACTGACTACCCCTGTCCGAGACAATCACCTTGGGTAGCACATGTAAGCGAAAGATCTCCCGAGCAAAAATGGAAGCCAGTTCCTTAGAAGTGGACAACTTCTTAGGTGGAATACAATGAGACATTTTTGAGAACCGGTCAACCACCATAAGGATAACTGTGTTGCCCTGGGAGTTGGGTAACTCCACAATGAAATCCATAGACAGGTGGGTCCAGTTCCTCTCTCCATTGGGTATGGGTTGTAGGAGGCCCATTGGAAGATGTCTTGGAGTCTAATGCCCCGTACACATGATCGGACTTTCCGACAACAAAACCGAAGGTTTGAAGGTTGTTGGCTCCAACTTGTCTTGCATACACACGGTCACACAAATGTTGGCCAACAATTACGAACGTGGGAACGTGGGAACGTACGAGTAGCCGAGAAAAAGGAAGTTCAATAGCCAGTGCGGCTCCTTCTGCTTGATTCCGAGCATGCGTGAACTTTGGTGCGTCGGACTTGTGTACACACGATCGGAAATTCCAACAACAAAGTTTTGTTGGCGGAAAATTTGAGAACCTGCTAGCAACATGTTTTGGTGGAAAGTCCGACAACAAATGTTCAATGGAGCATACACACGGTTGGACTTTCAGCCAACAAGCTCACATCTAACATTTGTTGTCGGAAAATCCGATCCGTGTGTATGGGGCATTACTCTGAGCACACACGGAACAGGCAGCTACGAAGGCGGTTACATCAGCACATAGACTACCAGAATTGTTGGGAAATGGCCCAAAAGAGTTGATTCTTCCCAGGGTGGCCAGCAGTTTTGGGAGAATGATACGTCTGGAGCACGGCAGTACAGATACTCTCTGGGACAAAGCAGCGGTCACAAGGTTTCTCAGGAGGAGCATGGACCTGAGCAGCAAGAATTGTCACCCAAAGGAGAAGTGAGACTGGTGCAAATCATAGCCAGAATACGATCAGGAGGAATCACAGGAACCGGAACCGACTCCAACTTGGAAGTGGAGGAAAATTGTTGTGACAAGGCGTCAGCCCTTACATTCTTAGTACCGGGTAAGAATGAGACAGTGTAATTGAAACTTGACAGGAAAAGTGCCCATCACGCCCTTCTGGGAGAGAGGCGTTTGGCCTCAGACAAGAATGTGAGATTCTTCTGGTCAGTAAGAATGAGAAACGGCACAGTGGTACCTTTGGGAGCATGTCTCCATTCTTTCAGGGCTAAAATGATCGCCAACAGCTCTCTGTCACCAATCTCTTAACTGCACTCCTCAGGTGACAGTTTCTTGGAAAAGTAGCCACAAGGATGCAAAGTGCTCTCAGAGGTAGGACGTTGAGACAGAAGGGCGCCAACTCCAGTCTCAGAAGCATTAACCTCAACTATAAAAAGTAACGTAGGATCAGGATGTGCCAACATAGGAGCAAAAACAAAGCCAGCCTTGAGACTCCCAAAGGCCTTAACGGACTCCAGATACCAACTCTGTGAGTTACTGTCCTTTCTGGTCATATCAGTCAGGGACTTGACCAGAGATGAGAAGTTACGAATAAACTTCCAATAATAGTTGGCAAAGCCCAGGAAATGCTGCAGAGGACATAAACCCATGGGTCGGGGCCACTGTAGGACTGCTGAAAGTTTCTCTGGGTCCATCGAAAAACCAGCAGTGGAAATAACATAACCCAGGAATTTAACCTATTCTAGATGGAACTCGCACTTCTCCAATTTACAATAGAGATTGTTCTCTCTTAGTTTCTAAGAGACAAACATCTGTCTGGTGGCTCTCCAGGGACTTGGAAAATATGAGGATATTATTGAGATAAACCACCACACATAACTGCAACAAATCTCGGAGGACATCGTTAACGAATTCCTGGAAAACTGCCGGGGCGTTACAAAGGCCAAAAGGAATTACGGGGTACTGATAATGGCCTGTTCTGGTATTAAATGCAGTTTTTCACTCATCGCCCTCCTTAATCCTCACAAGATTGTATGCCCCTCTCAAATCAATATTTGTAAAAACCGTTGCTCCCTTGAGGTGGTCAAATAACTCCGTAATCAATGGAATTGGATAGGCATTCTTAATTGTGAAATGATTGAGACCCCTATAATCAATACAAGGTCTCAGTTCACCACTCTTCTTCTTCATGAAGAAGAAACCAGCACCAGCAGGGGACAAGGGTTTCGAGGAAACCTTGAGAAAGTGCGTCTGCAACATACTCCTCCATGGCCTTATCCTCCAAGACCAACAAAGGGTAAACCTGGCCATGAGGGGGTATGGCACCAGGTTGAAGGTCAATTGTGCAATCATACGGCCGGTGTGGAGGCAAACTACCGGCTTGACCTTTGTCAAAGACATCGCTAAAATCATGGTACTCATCTGGCAGGGAGGAGAGTGAAGAGGTGCATAGGACCTTGGCTATCTTCTGGAAGCATGTCTTACTGCATTGTGGCAACCAGGAGAGAACCTCAGCACAGAGCCAATTAAAAGAGGGGTTATGCCTCTGTAACCAAGGATAACCAATAACCAGCGGAAACTTAGGTGAGGAAATAAGTTGGAATATAAATATAATAGGGGTCTCCCGTCAAGAGTCTTAATGGCAAGTGGAGTGTCACGCAGCTGCAGCGGAATCAAGTGCTTCAATACAAAGGCAGCATCAATGAACAGGCCTGAAGCCCCAGAGTCGATTAGAGCCTGTATCTCGACAGACGACTCAGCCCAAGAAAGGGTGACCAAAAACAGGGGCTTATCCTTCTGGATAACTGGGGACAAAACAACGCTACCTAAGGTCTGTCCCTGACAGGACCTCAAGGTTCGGGCGTTCCCTGGACAGGTAGGACAAGACTTCAAAAAGTGACCTGCCTGGCCACAATAAAGGCACAATCTCTCCCTCCTCCTAAAGGTTCTCTCATCTGCAGAGAGACGCGTGAAGCCCAAGTGCATGGGTTCATCTTCACTGACTGACTCGGTACCAGGAGGCATGGGAGGTGAGGGAGACACGGGTGGGACAAATATACAGGAGGTTTCTGCAAGTGCACCTTAAAAGAGAGTCTTTCTCTGAGTCTGGAGTCAATGAGGATGGTAAATGTGATCAACTTCTCCAGCTCAGTGGGTGTATCTCAGGCTGCTATCTCATCGTTGATGGAATCCGAGAGACCATGAGAAAAAGCAGCCACGAGGGCCTCATTGTTCCAAGCAACCTCTGCTGCCAGAGTACAGAATTCAATAGCGTAGTTGGCAGCAGTTCTTGTACTCTGTTTGATGGACATGAGGCTCTTGGCAGCAGAAGCGGAGCGTGTGGGAATGTCAAATACCCTTTTAAAGGAGGCCACAAACTCAGGGTAACTCAAGCTAACAGGTTTTTGCATCTCACATAGAGGGTTTGCCCAGGCCAAGGCTCTCTGAGAAAGCAAAGATATCACAAAACCTACTTTGCTTCTGTCCGTGGGAAACTCCTTAAGCAGCATCTCAAAATATATCTCAACCTGGTTGAGAAACCCTCTGCATTGAACTGGATCACCCTCAAATCGCTGGGGAAGCAGAGCGAAACCAGACATACCTCTTATAGAGGTAATACTCGAGGCGGGTGCCTGCACAGAGACTGGAGCAGTAGCAGGGTTGGCCTGCAACGTAGGTTGTACCGGGGCAGGCCACAGTGGGAGATTCCAGGTGAGCCATGCGACTCAGGAGCATTTGTAACGCCATGGCAAACCTATCCATGCGGTGATTCAGTTCATCCAATCTGGAAAAAATATTATCAACAAGTGGATTGACGGCATCTTCTGAATTCATGGTCTTCGCCTACTGTCAGAAACCATGAAATCAGACCGAGACAGAAGTACAGTTAAATCACACTTGTTTAATAATAAAAATAAATAGAACAAATGTTCTAAACATAGCCAGAGTTCAGGAACTGGAATGCATAGTCAGACAAGCCAAACGTCAGGGAGCTGGAGATGAGCGCAGTAAAACAGCAAGCAGGATCTGGAGCCAGAAGGCATGTCAGCCAAGCAAGTCTTTTAACAGGAACACAGGAGAATGTCTCTAGAGATGTGACCAAGGCGAAGGCAGAGATCCTCTGGGCTGGACGGCTTAAGTAGGCAGGACTGATGAGCAGGATATCATCAACAGCTGAGTAACTGTGGAGAGATAGGAGCTGGCAATTAGCCGACAGCTGAGCGCCAGCTCAGAGAAGGAGGGGCTGAGCCCAGCCCTGACAATGAGTGAGTTTGGGGTGGAGGAACTTGACTGGCCTGCACAGAGTCCTGACCTCAACACAACAGTTGTTGGGTTTCATACCCAACACCTTGGGTATGAATTAGAGCGGAGAGGCCTTCTCATTCATCATCAGTGCCTGACCTCACAAATGCACTTCAATTCAGTTCCCCAACATCCTAATGCTTGTGTTGAAGTTTATATGTTCTCCCTGTGTGGGATTCTCACCACAATCCAAAGACATGCTGGCATCTTATTTGTCTCCTGTCGAAATAGTCTCTAATGTAAGAAAGTTCATTTTGGACTTTAGATTGGAAGCTCATTGCAGCCAGGGACTGATGTTAATTTAACCACCTAAGCCCCAGCACTTTTTGCGATTTAACAGACAATTGTGCGGGCGTGCGACGTGTCTCCCAAACAAAATTGACGTCCTTTTTTCCCCACAAATAGAGATTTCTTTTGGTGGTATTTGATCACCTCTGCGGTTTTTATTTTTTGCGCTATAAACAAAAAAATAACGACAATTTTGAAAAAAAAAAAAAAAATTATTCTTCACTTTTTGCTATAATAAATATCCCCAAAAAATATATAAAAATTGTATTTTTTCCTCAGTTTAGGCTGATATGTATTCTTCTACATATTTTTGGTAAAAAAAATTGCAATAAGCGTATATTGATTGGTTTGCGCAAAAGTTATAACGTCTACAAAATAGGGGATAGTTTTATGGCATTTGTATTAATAATTTTTTTTTACTAGTAATGGCGGCAATCAGCGATTTTTATTGTGACTGCAACAATATGGCGGACGCATCGGACACCTTTGGCGCGATTTTTGGACCATTCACATTTATACAGCAATCAGTGCAATAAAAAATGCATTGATTACTGTGTAAATGTGACTGGCAGTGAAGGGGTTAAACGCTAGGTGGCACTGTAGGGGTTAAGTATGTCCTAGGGAGTGATTCTAACTGCGGGGGGAGAGGCTGTGTGTGACACGACACTGATCACCGCCCCCGATTACAAGGAGCTGTGATCAGTGTCAGTGTCATTAGGCAGAACGGGGAAATGCTTGTTTACATTAGCATTTCTCCGTTCTTCCTCTCCATGAGACGATCGTGGGTATCCCCACGGACATCAAGGTCATGGAGCTCCCGGAGGCGTGCACACACCTGCAAGCCCCCTCTTAAAGGGCAAAGTACAGGTATGTCAATCTGCCTGTATGTGCCCTTCTGCCGCAGTATATCTGCGTGAGGTGGTCGCCTGTGCGCCTGCGTGGTGGAGTAGCACACCAGCGCATACTGGTGCACGATCTGACGGGAAGGCGGGTACAAGCATGTGATCTGAACGGATCAGTGCATGCGGGTGCATGATGCGGCGCATCAGCACGAGCACGTGCGCACACAGCGTGACATCCCCCTGGCGGGCCTATATAAAGGCAGCTCTGCCCCTTGCTAGTTGCTGGTTCGTCTCTTCAGCTTCCAGTGTTCCTGTTCCTTCTCTGTGTACATGTGCCTGCCTGTTGTGACCTGGATCGTCTAACCATTTCTGAAATCTCTCCAGTACTTGACCCTCGGCTTGTTTAAGGACTTCTCTGCTTGTCTCCTCTCCTGTGTTTGACCCTCGGCTTCTCTCAATAGAACTTCGCTCCTGCCTGACTTCTGTGCTTCACCCCCTGGCTTGCTCTAAGGACTTGCTATTATTGTTACCCTGTGTTTGACCCTCGGCCTGCCCTAAGGACATGCTTTTGCCTTACCCTGTGTTTGATCCTTGACCTGCTCCAGGATCCCTTCTATGTCCTGGACTCTCGTGTATGACCCCAGCCTACCTAAGGACTTCTCTACACCCGGACCTCTGTGCTTGACCCTCGGCCTCTTCAGTTGATCCTACACCAGTTCCTGTCTCTCTGAGCAAGGTGTTTGGGTCCCAGCCAGGCGTCTTATTGTGGAGAGGCTGGTCATTTTCTACGCAACTGCCCCGTGAGACACAGTAAGTGCCACCCACAGTATACTATGAACATTCAAGTTGCCGGCTCAACCCAATCTCACCTTGTCTTTCCGGTCTCATTACAGGTGGCAGAAGACGAGGTTCGGCTGCTGGCCATCGTTGACTCCGGAGCATGCAGCTGTTTCCTGGATGCATCTCTGGCCCACAACCTGCATATTCCCCTCCAAGACAAGAAATAGTTCCTACGAATACATCTAGCGGATGGGTCCCTACCCTGTTCAGGACCTGTTACTCAGGAAACCAAACCTATTCTCACTTCCACAGACTCTGGCCATCAAGAATTTCTTTGCTTTGACATCATAAGCTCACCCATATTCCCTATCATCCTGGGATTTCCATAGTTACAGGCTCGCGACCCTCAAATCAGTTGGACTAAAAAAGAAATTCTCTTCTCATCTACATATTGCACTCAACATTGCTTTGTACCTGCCTCCAACAAGTTGGCTTCCTGCTTGGCTATACAGCCAGTACCAGACAATCTTCAGTATGTCCCCGCAGTATACCACAAATTTCTGGGCATTTTCGACAAAAAGAAGGTCGACAGTTTACCACCTCATCGACCTTACGATTGCCCTATCGATCTCCTACCTGGGTCCAAGATCCCTTTTGGCCGCATATTCCCACTGTCTGATACCGAGTTGAAAGCTCTTCGTTCCTACATTGATGAAAATCTTGAGAAAGGACTCATCCGTCCTTCCTCTTCTCCAGCTGGGGAGGGTATCTTCTTCGTTGAAAAGAAATATGGATCTCTGAGGCCTTGTGTGGACTATAGAGAACTTAATAAAATTACTATTAAGAACCGATACCCGGTCCCTCTCATCTCTGAACTTTTTCAATGTTTCTGAACCGCCCAAATATTCACCAAACTGGACTTGCGGGGGGCATACAATCTTGTTCGGATACATGCCGGGGACAAGTGGAAGACAACCTTCAGGTCCAGGTTTGGGCACTTTGAATATCTAGTGATGCCCTTTGGACTCTGCAATGCCCCGGCCACGTTTCCACACCTAGTCAACGACATCTTCCGTGAGTACCTAGATAACTTTGTGATTGTTTATCTTGATGATATTTAGATTTTCTCCACCTCAGTAGATTTACACCGCACCCATGTAAGGAAGGTACTCTCAGTTCTCAGGAAACATGGTCTGTTCCTAAAGGGGGAGAAATGTGAGTTTGAAAAGACCACCATCCAGTTCCTTGGGTTCATCATCTCCATGGAAGGGGTTGCAATGGACCCTCAAAAGGTTAAAGCTATCCAAGAGTGGCCAGCCCCTTCAGATAAAAAGGGAATCCAGTGATTCATTGGCTTTGCCAATTTTGATCGCAAGTTTATTAAAGGGTTCTCTTCAATAATCTCCCCCATTACCCAACTCCCCCGCAAGAAGGTCAAGTTTCAATGGTCCCAGGAAGCCCAGGAAGCTTTTGATAGGTTGAAAAGACTTTTTACATCAGCTCCCATACTTCAACACGCCTTACCATATGTACTGGAAGTAGACGCCTCAGAATCAGCAGCAGAAGCAATCTTGTCCCAGCGGAGTGGCCCAAAGGTACTTCTCCATCCAGTCACCTTTGCCTCTCGTAAATTAAGCCCACCTGAAAGGAACCACGACGTTGGGGACCAGGATCTAATGGCCATAAAATTTGCTCTGGAGGAATGGAGGTACTTACTGGAGGGTGCGTTCCAGCCCATCATGATTTTTACGGACCATAGGAACCTGGAGTATCTCCGAACAGCCAAGCGACTTAGACCCCGACAAGCCCGATGGGCATTATTCTTCTCCAGGTTCAATTTTCACATTTCCTACCGACCTGGCTCAAAAAACGGAAAAGCGGATGCACTCTCCCGAATGTTCCCAGAAGTCAACGAGGCAACAGAGCCTGGGACCATCTTATCCCCGCATAACTTCCTCCATCTTATCCAACCCGATCTCAAATCTGCCATTAAACAGGCATCCAGTCAGTGCACGGAACCCGAAGTACCCTCCTTAAAGAAGAGGGATGGTTTACTGTGGGCCCAAAATAAAGTATTTGTTCCTCCTCCATTGAGACTTCAAGTGTTACAGACCTTCCATGACCATAAGTTGGCAGGGCACTTCGGAATCCAGAAAACCTCCGAATTGGTTCATCGTTCCTTCTGGTGGCCGGGTTGGAGACAGGACTGTAAAAACTATGTCCAATCCTGTATTACTTGTCAACGTAACAAAGGGTCAAACACTAAGGCTTGGGGGCTCCTGAGACCTTTGCCTGTTCCTGAACGACCATGGAGGGAGGTCTCTATGGACTTCATTGTCGACCTGCCTCCCTCTGAAAGATTTACCACCAGACCCTGGAACAATATCTCCGTTGCTTTTGCTCTTGTTCTCAGGATAACTGGTCCACTCTCCTTCCCTGTGTGGAGTTTGCTTACAATTCCACTCATTCCGCCATTAACCAAACACCTTTTTGGGCTAATTATGGTTTTCATCCCTCCTTTTTGCCAGATTCCATTCCCGAAGTGTCAACCCCTGCGGTACAAGACTGGATAAACTTTATCCAAACTAATTTTGTGCATATCCAGGAAGCCATGAAGAAAGACCAAAACAGCTACGAGGAATATTATAACTGAGGGAGGAGGCCTAACCCAAGCTTCAAGGTTGGACACAAGGTATGGCTATCTGCTATCAATCTCAAATTACCCTGTCCATCCCGTAAACTAGGCCCGAGGTTCATTGGCACTTTTGAGGTCAAGAGGGTGGTGAACCCTGTGGCTTTCCAACTAGCCCTACCTGGCACCTGTAAGATACATACGGTGTTCCATGCATCTTTACTAAAGCCAGTGGTCCCCAGCCCTTTTCCTGGAAGAACGGAACCACCACCTCCATCAGTTGAAATTGAAGGAGAGATGGAGTATTAATGAGAGTCTATAATGGACTGTAGGAAAAGGGGGGGACAGATCCAGTACCTAGTTAAATGGAAGGGATACCCCCCAGAGGATAACTCCTGGGAACCTTCCAGCAATATACATGCTCCTCGTTTGGTACGGAACTTTCACAGGAGACACCTGGTATATCTTGGCCTGGTTGGGCATATGGAGGCGGCCCCTTGGGGGGCGCACTGTCAGAGAAATAGCAGAATTAGAGCCTGTCAGTATTGGCACGTCCCTGTGCACCTTCGTGGTGGAGTAGCACACCGGTGCATACTGGTGCATGATCCGACGGGTCAGCGGGTACGAGCACGCAATCCGAACGGATCAGTGCACGCGGGTGCACGATGCGACGCATCAGCGCGAGCACATGCGCACATAGCTTGACATCCCCCTGGCGGGCCTATATAAAGGCAGCTCTGCCCCTTGCTAGTTGCTGGTTCGTCTCTTCAGCTTCCAGTGTTCCTGTTCCTTACTCTGTGTACCTGTGCCTGCCTGTTGTGACCCGGATCATCTAACCATCCCTGAAATCTCTCCAGTACTTAACCCTCGGCTTGTTTAAGGACTTCTCTGCTTGTCTTCTCTCCTGTGTTTGACCCTCGGCTTCACTCAATAGAACTTCGCTCCTGCCTGACTTCCGTGCTTGACCCCCTGGCTTGCTCTAAGGACTTGCTATTATTGTTACCCTGTGTTTGACCCTAAGCCTGCCCTAAAGACTTTCTTTTGCCTTACCCTGTGTTTGATCCTCGGCCTGCTCCAGGATCCCTTCTATGTTCTGGATGCTCGTGTACAACCTCGGCCTACCTAAGGACTTCTCTACACCCGGACCTCTGTGCTTGACCCTCGGCCTCTTCAGTTGATCCTACTCCAGTTCCTGTCTCTCTGAGCAAGGTGTTTGAGTCCCAGCCAGGCGTCTCATCGGTCCAGCAACAAGTCCGCTCTGCACGGGTCTACTCCTTGCTTGAAGATATCTTCACAAGCTTTGACCACCTGCTGGCGACCCGTGCCTCTCCGTACCTGATACCCTCTGTGCCACCTTCAGGGGTATCGCGCACTCAGTTGCAAGGGAAGCCGCTCTCAGCATTTCGGCCTTGGTGAGTACCTGACATTTTTTCAATCAAAAGTGGATTTATGTGGCCATGCTGTCAATGTTGTGTGTGTATTGTCCCTGTCTGATCATGCAAATATGGTTTGGGAGCATATGCTGACCTTCTACGCTTTGATCTCTTTGCTTAATCATGTGCACAGGTGACCATGTTCTGCTGGAAGCTGCATTTCTATGTATGTGTGTGGATTGTGGGCTGGTGGTGGGTGTTATATTTTGAATATATGCCCTTTTTAATATTATGTTGGAATGCTTTGTAAGAATAATGACTGTTAAGTATGTTTCTATAATCTTGCAGATAAAAATAATGTGGGCTGGTGTGTGAGTTGTAGTATGAAATGTTACCCGTTATACACTGAAAGTAAAGCTGTGTCCACTCTAAGGTTTAGACAAATTTTAGATTAAAACCCAATAACTGTTTTGCTAAATGTAGCACCATGTAACCTGTAGAATTTTTTTAAGCTACTAAATGAATGTACATAATTTTGTTTCTGCTGGCTAAATAAAAGTTCATTATTAGGCTTGTTTGTTGTGTTTTTCTGCCGCCATCTTCTGTTGCCGTCTCTCCCACCACCCCTACTTCTCCCGCTGCTGTGTTTTTCCTCTCCGCCATGTTCTTCCTTGCCGCTGTCTTCCTCCGTTGTGTTGTCACCCGCTGTCTGGCGTCTCTTACATAGCCATGGGGGGTGACCATCCCTTGAAGATGAAGAGAAGATGATGGTGGGAGACACGGCTTGGAGGAGAAGACCACCCAGAGCTATTTTACAATAAAGGAATTGTTTTATTGTTTTTTGTCACATTTCACTGCATTTTTTGGTGAATGGGTAGGGGTACAATGTACCCGATACCCATTCACATAGTGGGGGGCCGGAATCTGGGGTCCCCCTTGTTAAAGGGGCTTCCAGATTCCGATAAGCCCCCCGCCCACAGACCCCCACAACCACCAGGCAAGGGCCTAGTAATGGACTGGGGGAGAACTCACGCCGTTTTTTTTTTTTTTTTTTTTTTTTTTTCAATGATTTTTATCTATATTTTGCCAGAATCCGACAATACGTTACAGCCGTTTTAAAAGACATTTTTTCCTTTAGAAATGTAATTTTGCTGTAGTACTGTTCTAAACATGAAACTACTTTACAGGCATACTAAGGACACCCCCAGGCACGATATTTAAAGGAATATTTCATTTTTATTGTTTCACTTTAAGCATAATTAAAATCACTGCTCCTGAAAAAATGCCTGTTTTTAAATCTTTTTATTGCATTGATACATGTCCCGTGGGGCAGGACCCAGGTCTCCATACACTTTTTTTGGCAATAAATTGCATGTAAGCATTTAAAATGAGCACTTTTGATTTTTCATGTTTGTGTCCCATAGACTATAATGGTGTTCGTACAAATTTTTTGCCTGTTCGCAAGTTATGGTGCGAAAAGGGGGTGTTCGGCTCATCCCTACCCAATAGCCAATGGCACATGAGCATGGTTGGTACCATAAATGCCTCAAATGCAAAACATTATGGTATACAATGAAAAGAATCAAACATTAGTAATAGTATTTTCTATGTAAGATTGTGCTCAGCTCCATAGCATAGTGGTATGCCCTGCTACCTTCAAGGTAGTTCAAGGTGGTTCAAGCCATGGGTTTGAATCCCACCAATGGTATCACCTCCTGAAAACGTACATTGTAGCATAATTAGCGAATGCACATCTGTTTGGTTTATTCCATAATTTGAACTCTTCAAATGCATGCAATGGTATATAATTATTCAAAAATGTTATGGTGTGGAATTCCAAAAATCCAGCTATTCAAAAATCAAGGAAAAAAAACATCATAGATCCCCCTCCCCCCAGTGCATACCAGGCCCTTTGGATCTGGTATGGACTTTAAGGGGAACCCCACAGAAAAATTAAAAAAAAAATTGACATGAGGTCCCCCCAAAATCTATACCAGGCCGTTCAGGTCCGTATGTATTTTTTAGGGGGACCCTGCACCAAAATTTAAAAAAGATGGCATAGGGTCCCCCCAAAATCCATACCAGACCCTTATCCGAGCACACAACCTGGCAGGTCAGAAAAGGGGGGAAAACGAGTGCCCCCTCTCCTAAACCATACCAGGCCACATGCCCTCAACATGGGGAGGGTGCTTTGGGGTCCCCCCCAAAACACCTTGTTCCCATGTTGATGGGGGACAAGGGCCTGATCCCCACAACCCTTGCCCGGTGGTTGTGGGGGTCTGTGGGCGGGCGGCTTATCTGAATCTACGGAATTAACAAGGGGGTCCCCAGATCCTGGCCCCCCCTACCTGAATGTACATTGTACATGGTACCCCTACCCATTCACCTAAAAAAGCAGTGAAATGTGACAATTCCTTTATTAAAAACATCTTCTTCTTTCCCCGCTTCTTCCTCCATCTCCCTCCGCTTCTTCCTCTGGTCTTCTCCATCTTTCTCCAGCTTCTTCTTCCCCCGCTTCATCCTCCGGTCTTTCTCCTTCTCATATATAACTATGGGGCGTGGCTGCTGGATGATATCAGCAGGAGACCCCACCCCCCTGTGACATCACTGACCCATCATGCCCTGGGCGGTGAAGTCACAAGGGGCAGGGTCTCAGGGTGACGTCATGTGCCCCATCGCAGCATAGGAGGAGGTTCGTTTTTTGAATGTTCAGCGGGAACAGTGGCAGGAGCGGCGGAGGAGAAAAACCAGAGGACAAAACGGGGGAAGAAGAAGCCAGAGGAAGATGGAGAAGACCAGAGGAAGAAGCGGAGGAAGATGGAGGAAGAAGCGGTGGAAGAAGCAGATGGAGGAAGAAGGAGAAAACCAAAGGAAGACCGGAGGAAGATGGAGGAAGAAGCGGGGGAAAGAAGACATTTTTAATAAAGGAATTGTCAAAAACTGGCTAGTGTCGTTTGTCACATTTCACTGCTTTTTTTAGGTGAATGGGTAGGGGTACAATGTACCCGATACCCATTCACATAGGGGGGCTGGGATCTGGGGACACCCTTGTTAAAGGGGGCTTCCAGATTCCGATAAGCCCCCCACCCACAGACCACCACAACCACCAGGCAAGGGCTGTGGGGATGAGGCCCTTGTCGCCATCAACATGGGGACAAGGTTTTTTGGGGGGACCCCAAAGCACCCTCCCCATGTTGAGGGCATGTGGCCTGGTACGGTTCAGGGGGGGAGCTCGCTGGTTGCTCGTTGAAAGCATTAAATACCCAGATACAGTAAACAGGGTAGGTAACTGCTCTAAGGCTAGCATCCTGGATTCATCTTTTTCCTTTTGAAGATAGCACTACTTGGTATGTACTATTTAAGAAAGCAGCTTACTAAGGACCTGTATTAAGATTTTTGTACTTACCATAAAATAATTTTCTTGAAGTCTATTGAAGGATGGAAATAGTCAACAAGAATCTTTTCCAAAGTAAAGACTGAAGCCTAGGATGCCAAACGCTTGATGTCAAGAAAAAGAATGTAAGACAAACAAGGTATGTTCTTCCAACCAATGACCAACCAGTGAACAGCAGGGTGTTGGGGTAGAATACCCATAACCCCTGACTTCAGTGAAAGGGAGGTCCATAATAAATAATAAAGCCCATAATAAAGCAACCCTCCCAATAGTAGTCTATAGGGAGAGAGGGATGGAGATGTAAAACAAAGATGGGAAGAGTAACAAGAAACAGCGGAGAAGTCTACATACCTATATAACAGGGAGGGCTATGTGAAGAAATATAGTAATGTAGTAGACATACAGGGATATCATAAAGAAAGGCATTAGAAGGAGACCTTCCAACTCGCACCAATAGTCACAATACAATCTGAAACATCCCATAAGTTCCCCAGCTATGGGAATTCTGCTAATCATCCAGGAAAAAACAAAGATTCCATTATGACTTGAGAGGCTGTCTGTTTGATAGGACCAGACCCATGAACAGGAAAATGGTTATATGGAGTTAAAAACATATACAAAAAAGACTTTTCCCTGGTACCAGTGGTAAAATGGAGCAGTGTGGGAGAATATGCAGCTGGGGAAGAAGGGTGTTAAACTCCCCTTTAACTTCGCTATGCAATGGTTAAGGATTTGGTCAGTGTTTTTTTTTTTTTTTTTTTTTTTTTATTGTTTGGTTAACCTTTTAAGTAAAACGATTTGCAAAAATGAAGTGTAACTGTACATCTTCCAAGAAAGAATATCAAATTGTGAAATTCACCAGCAGGTGTCACTAGCCGTAGAGAAAAAGATTTTTTCTCAGGGTGTTGGTTCAGTGCTGGTGCCTTGGATGCCTAAGTTATCACAGTGCATGATTTGGCACAATTTTGATTGGTTAATGTTTTCATATATTCCCTATTAAGTAATGTTCGCTAAATGACTAAAACTATTTTTTTCATGTTGTCAGTTAAATTATTTAAATTTATTTGCCAACCATAAAAAATTGCATATGTTAATAATAAAATAAAATGTATTGTAAGGTCATCAGCCTGCTTCAAAC
Organism: Aquarana catesbeiana; assembly: GCF_042186555.1. NCBI lineage: Eukaryota > Metazoa > Chordata > Amphibia > Anura > Ranidae > Aquarana > Aquarana catesbeiana. The sequence continues at coordinate 562,679,076 of NC_133325.1, forward strand.
TGTATTCTTCAGTGTATGTAAAACCCTAACAATAAACTTCTCATTTATTCTTTTTTGGTCTGTTAAATATATTATGGAAAGCATTTTAATATAACTGTTCAAAAAGTTTTGATCCTGCCAGAATTGTAATGAGCTGCTGTCTCAGTCTTCTTAGTTAGCATTGTTCCCAGTTCTCTCTGTGGACTGCAGAACACCTCACCCCTAAACATGTAGATGAGGAAAGGGGTAGATGTTCTTTAGTGCTAGCATAGTGCTAACACGCTTGCTGTCTAGACAATGACAGTGGCAATGCTGCTCGTCTATAGATAAAGCACAGTAAGTGGGTATCATCCTAGGACAGGAAGTGTGTTACTTGCGGGTTCACCAAGTAAAAATAAATTTTAAAAATACATTAAAAGAGAAAACTAATAAAGTCAACACATCTAAGGTTTGTTTAGCTGTAATATATTACCTTTTTATTCTTAGGTTTAAGGAAAAAACATTGAGGCTTTTGTATAAAAAGTATGATAACCAGAATGTTTTCTGTTTACCCTAGCAACCTATCAGAACCATTACATCTTCAATTCTGCACTGCAGAAATGACAGTTCTTATCAGATGGGTTTTTATTCATAACACAAAAGTGAGCAATGCTTCTGTGATATTTAGCCTGAGGAGACAGTGCTGCATCTTTTCAAAAGAACTGCTCCACTCTTCTATTGGTCTAATGGGGAGAGCATTTCCTTATCTTTGCCCATAACAAAGGAAAGTCTTATTTCCACTGCATTATACTAGGAAGCTGCTTGGCACTGAACTCATATAAAAGTTTAGTGTGAAAAAAAAAATTAATTCCATTTCTAAACTTGGTGAATTCATATTGAGGAATTATATACAGAAGCACACATTGATTAACCTATTCCTTGAATCAATTATGAAACATAAAAAGTAGCAAAAACTTTAGATCTAATTAAATATTATACATGATTTTATATCTAGTAAAAATATAATATATATAATATATATATATATATATATATATATATATATATATATACAGTACCTTACAAAAGTGAGGTACCTTTTCATGTGACAACACTGAAGAAATGATACTTTGCTACAAAGTAAAGTAGTGAGTGTACAGCTTGTATAACAGTGTAAATTTGCTGTCCCCTCAAAATAAGACCCCTTTCACACTGGGGCGCTATGCAGGCACTACAGCGCTAAAAATAGCGCTTAAAAAGCGCCCTGAAAGAGTCGCTCCTGTCTTTTCAGTGTGAAAGCCGCCCCCCATCCCAGTGTGAAAGGGGCCTAACTCAACACACAGCCATTAATGTCTAAACTGCTGGCAACAAAAGTGAGTACACCCCTAAGTGAAAATGTCCAAATTGGGCCCAATTAGCCATTTTCCCTCCCAGTGTCATGTGACTTATTAGTGTTATAAGGTCTCAGGTGTGAATGGGGAGCAGGTGTGTTAAATTTGGTGTTATCACTCTCACTCTCTCATACTGGTCACTGGAAGTTCAACATGGCAACTCATGGCAATGGACTCTCTGGGGATCTTTTTTTTTTTTTAAATATCTTTTTATTTAATTTCTTAGACAAACAAACAAAACAGGACAACACATCATACACATTGAATCTGAAATATATTAGTAGAATAACACGATCCCATCACATTACATAGCAAAAAAGGAAAAAAAGAAACAAAGATTAAGGTAATTACCAAAGAGAATATTTTATATTTTTTCTAGGCCATCCCATGTATCCATTCAAATGTCAAGCCTCACCCCATATACTACGGGAACAGGAGGAAGCAAACATTGGTCCCCTCTATCACCAATAGCCCCAAGTATCCCCTATGGGGAACACCCATACTATGAATCATTACCCCCATCTATATTAGATGCCGTGTATGATTTGTCCAACCACTTTGCCTAGACTTTATTGTACTTACTAGGGCAACCCCTATTCCTATAGGTGTCTCTATACAATTGAAGATTATTATTTATCAATTGTTTCCAATATAAAAGCGTAGGAGGACAGGGTTTCTTGCAATATAATGCAATGGCTTTTCTTGCATAGAATAACATTGTATTAATATATAGTCACTATAGGGGTAATAGCCTCTACCAAACACAGCAAACAAACAGACATTGAAACCAGTAAAGGAGCAGAGGTGATAGAGTTTAATAAATTCACCACGTCCACCCAAAAATTAGCTATACATGGGCAAGTCCAAAAGATGTGTGTGAAACCCCCCGAGATGCTCCACACCTCCAGCACTTAGAAGAGCAACCAGGATTTATCTTTTGAAGTCTATAGGGCGTGATATATGCTCTGTGTACCAGTTTAAATTGGATCATGACGTCCCTCAAGGAAACCAGAGATCTCAGAGGGAAATCCCACACACAACTCCAATCCTCCATACCCAGATCTGGTATATCTCGCATCCACCTAGCTCGAAGACCCTCTAGTGGCATAATAGAAATTAAAATAAGATGAGCATACAGTCTCGAGGTAGGCTTATCCAGACACTCCGACCTAAGTACTAATTCCAGAGTGGATTGTATCATCATTAAACTATCCTGTGGAAACTGTGCATGAAAAGTGTGTAGAAGCTGGTAGTATCTAAATAGATAGGAACTAGGTAGATTAAAAGTTGAGGTAAGTGTGGAGAAAGTAGATAATTTCTGATCAGTAACCACTTGAGCAAGTAATTTAGTATTATATTTGGTCCATGCAATAGACTCTGGTGTTTTAAAAAAATGAGGGAGAGTAGTGTTAAACCATAAAGGGGCATTTGGAGAAATCGCACCCTTTGGCAGACACTGGCATCTAAGACCAGCCTCCCAGGCTCGAATAGTATTAAGCATAAGAATAGTCACCTGATAAGGTGCCCGATGGCCCCTAAATAAAAGTACCTTAAGAGCTTCTGTGGAACCTGCCACTGTTGCTTCCAGCCGAGTGGAGGGGTTATATAAATCTAGGCTTAGCCACCATGTGGCCATAACCAGTTGAGTGGCCAAAAAATATTTGTATAAATCCAGAAAAGCTAATCCTCCCTGTTGACAAGGGCGCATCAGGGTACTTAATTTATACCTGGGATTTTTTTGACCCCCCATAAAAAGATGAAAACCACTAATCTTATATATTTAATCTTGTGAAAAAGGATACAGGGAGCCATTGCGGAGAATGTCTAAATAAATACATACATTTAGGTATAATTTCCATTTTTAAAAGATTAATGCGTCCCAATAGGAACAATGGTAGAGACTTCCATGATTTCAATTTTGACCCAATATCTCCCAGAATTGGGGTCAGATTAAGGGACATAATTTTAGAAGCTTGACGGGAAATTACAACTCCTAAATACTTGAAATTATCTACCCACTGCAGTGGAATATCCTTCAAAGCCATACTATGGACCTTCATATCTATTGAAAACAACAATGACTTAGTCCAATTTACCTTCAGCTCTGTAACCGTTGAAAATTAATCCAGTATATCTAGGGCCCCTTCAGTGAGGGGCCAGCATCATTTGAAAATAATAGGAGATCGTCTGCATACAAAGCTACCCTCTCCTCCAACCAACCAATCCGCAATCCCTTAATATTGCGGTAAGTGGATAGAGCCTCCACCACCGACTCCATAGCAATCTCAAAAAGGGCTGGAGAGAGAGGGCAACCTCCCTAAATAATGAAAAGTGAGATGACAACCCTCCTCCCATTTTTACTGCAGATGTGGGATTCCTATATAAGACCTGTAACCATTTTATAAATACCATTGGAAAACCCATTCTGCGGAGTACTTCCCACAAGAAGGGCCACTCCAGGGTATCAAAAGCCTTCTCGATATCCAAGGTAGCAATGACCCTAGATCCTATATTAAGACTTAAAGCATAAATATTAGTATATAATCTTCTCAAATTCACATCAGTAGCCCTGCCAGGCATAAAACCCGTCTGATCTGAGTCGATAATATTCTACATCAAAGGTTGTAGTCGTCGGGAGATTAACGTAGTCAAAATCTTGAAATCTACATTCAAAGGAGCAATAGGCCTATATGAATCACAAGAGGATGGATCTTTTTGATGCTTGTAGATTAAAACTATATGAGCATGACTCATTGAGTCCGGCAAGGCTCCCTCCTTCAGACAATCAGAGTAAAGAGAGGCCAGTACAGGAGCTAAGAGCTCTCCACGAGCTTTATAAAATTCAATAGGAAGGCCATCCAGTCCCGGTGACTTCCCCAATGTAAAGGAGCCAAAAACAGAAAGGACTTCCTCCGATGTTATAGGACGTACTAGCATCTCCCTCTCAACCAGGCCAGTGCGACAGAATCCAGCCACTCCGCCAAGTCAGTCGGCTGGAAACCAGAAGGCAACTGAGATGTATATAATGTCTGATAAAATCGAAAATCTCCAGAATTTTAAGCTGTGTACAGGCCATATCTCCAGAGGAGGTGTGCATTTCCGAAATCGGAATACTAGGTTGTTCATGTGTAGCCATCGTGGCCAAAAAAACGACCATTACGGTCTCCCTGCTCAAAACATTTCTGTTTATTTTTATATAGGTTTATCCTCGTGGCCTCAGCCATATGCAAATGTAAGGCCCGTTTGCTATGGAGTAAAGCATTAAAATTAAATTCTAAAAGATCTGCAGTATATTGGGCTGTTTTTTCCTCTACTATAAATTTCAAAGCATCATTCTTTACTCGTTGAGACTTACTGTATTTAACAAGTAAAAAGCGCAATGTTCAGATACCTCAGTATTGCTTGTATATAGTCCATAATAGTCCAAAGAGGGGCAAATCAGCTTTTGACAAAGGAATCATCAACAAAATAGAGGCTTCCTTTTTCCGTAAAGATTTTTACCAGATCCCATATTTTTATCATTTACCAAAGATCCATAAAAACTTGACATCTTCCCCAGGCAGACCAATTGTGGTAGCTATGGACAGCGTAACTACCAGTTTTAGCCAATATATTGACCAATATTTACAACCTCTGGTTCATCAAATGCAATCTTATATTAGATATGGCTCACACCTTTTAGAACTTCTTTCACCATGTAGATATATGGTTATATATGGTTATCATTAGAAGTAAACTCCCTCTATACGTCCATCCCCCACCATTTTGGCCTACTAGCATTCAAATCTTTCCTTGCCCAAGATCCACTTATCAATCCCAGACAAGCTGCCTTCATTCTGGAAGCCATGCATTTTTGTCTCACCCACAATTATTTTGGTTTTGATGGCAATTTCTTCCTGCAGGTGTAGGGAACCGCCATGGGAGCCAACTTTGCACTGTCTTATTCCCACCTCTCTATAGGCTATTGGGAAAACAACTACATTTGGCAACACAATCCCTTTTCTGAAAATATTGTTTTTTTCGGACGATATATTGATGGCATAATTGTCATCTGTGATGGCCCCTCTGAACTCATCTCTTCATTTGTGGATCACTGCAATCTCAACCCCTATGGTTTATCATTTACCCACATTTTTGACCCCACCAAACTTGCTTTTCTAGATCTAGAATTAGGAAATGCAGGGGATACCATTATTGCAAAAAATTACACAAAACTGACTGCTGGTAATTCTTTCCTGCACCACAAAAGCTGGCACTACCCAAAATGGATACAAAATATACCCAAGGGACAGTTTTTCCGATTGCGACAGAACTGCGCATTGAATACAGACTATGCCCTACAAAGCATCCCCCTCAAAAAGAAATTTATGGATAAACAATATCCAGAAGATCTGTTAAATAAAACATGTGATCTCTACTCCAAGGGAAAGCCTGCCAAAACAGCTAAAGACCAGATAGACCATTCAACTAGATTTATCACTACTTTCCATTTTCAATACAAAAAAAATTGAAAGAATACTTAGCAAACATTGGAATATCTTGCAACAGGACTCTCACCTCAAAACCATCTTGCCACCAGTCGCCACCAGGGTCGCTTACAAAAAGGCACCTAACCTCAAAAATAAAATCGCCCTTAGTAAACTAAAAACCATTCAAACTAGTCCTAGTCCTATTACCCTCATACCCCTTGTAGGTATGTATCAGTGCAAAAAAGCCAGGTGCAAAACATGTGCTTTTGTTCAACATGGCAAGAAATCCTTCTGCACCAAAGGGAAAAACCTATCAGCTTGACAATTTTTACAATTGTTTATCTGACTTCATAGTCTATGGCCTAACATGCTCCTGTGGACTCATCTATGTTGGCCGTACTATCTGCCCTCTTAGACAGCGGTTCGGCCAACATAGAAGACTCATTGAGGGTGGAAAAGATATGCACAGTGTCCCACAGCATTTTGCTGAGTTCCATAAAAAATCATCTATTGGCCTAACAGTCTGGGTAATTGAACAAATCTCAAAATTATTGACAGCAGCTGAACCTTTCAAAAAATTATGCGCCAGAGAAACCTTCTGGATTTATAATCTCGATGTACTCTCGCCTAGAGGCCTTAATGAGGGCATCGAGATTGCAACCATACTTTGACTTTTTTAATATAAGGACATCCAAATGATATTATTATTTTGACTTACTTTTTAACCCTGTTTTATTATTATCACAGGTTCCCCTATCCTTCTTTATCTTATATGGGGGTGGCGGGTTCGTATTACAGTGAGTATATGGTAATATGGCCCTGACATAGAGATGGTATAAAATCTTGTCTATTGTCTCCCCCCCATCTCTAATTTAACTTTAATTGTTATTATGATCATTACATATGACCCCCTCTTTTATGAATCGTCACTGTAATTATTTTACTGCATTACATTGTATTGTATCCCTGTCCGATCCCTGCACCATGTCTCCGCCCCCGCCACACTATATAACCCCCTCCTTTCACCTGTCCATCATGCTTGACAAAGGAGCGCGGCTACCATACCACTCGTAGCTCGCACGCTCAGAAATGCGTCGCATTATTGAGATGTCATCACCCTGTGCCACGCTGTTTGCGATCCAAGCCTCGTTTTGACTTCAATACTGCACGGCCGTCCTCCATCTTTAGCGGTGACCAGACAAGAGGTCTGATGCTACAGCGACGAACTTCCGCCAGGATTTGATGACTGCCCTCCACATCCCTGGAATTTGATATGCTGCTTCCTGTCAGCAAAAAGGACCTTCTGCTACCTGTAGTTCCTCCTGTTCATCCCAGTGATGCACCGAAAGTCCCTTATTTCCATGTGAGTGGATATTGTTCAATTTAATAAAGTGTTTTGATATATTCTCAGAGGCGCCCCTTTCCTTGTTCTCCTCGTTGAGACTCATTGACCTCTTTAACAGCAGATATATCGTCCTTTTGCATAAGCCTTAAAAGCATCCTAGTATTGCCAAAGTGGATGACCCTGTATTAAACTCCCAATACTCTACTAGAAGGGGCGGGATTTTATAAGCTATATCTGGATGTGAAATCCAACGTGTGCCTAATCTCCACAGTGCTGCATCACAAAAGTGATGCAGGCGAGGTGTAAGCATAAGAGGAGCATGGTCAGATAACCCACTTGGTAAATATTTAACATCTACCATATCTGCTAGTGTCGCTGAATTAGCAAAAGCTAAATCTATGTTGGAGGCGGTCTTATAAGAGGTTGAAAAACGTGAATATGATCTAATTAAGGGATTTTTCCATCGCCAAGCTTCTACCAAATCTACCCCTCTGGGCCCAATTAGAGAGCTCTACAGAGAATTTTTTAGGAGGAATTGGTCTATTCAAAACAGGATCAAGTATAGCAAAGTCGCCCATTATCAGTAGCTTAGCTGGACCGTACAAATACACTTTTTCCACAAGACTATATAGGGGGTCCCCACAAAGGAGGTGGTATACACACACTGACAATTATATATCTCTGGCCCCACAGAAGAAACATAGCCAAGACATATTTACCCTGGGGGTCAGAGAATACATCTTTCACCGTGCAGAGTAAGGATCTTCTAATCAATATCGAAACCCCTCTAGAAAACTTGGCATATGTACCATGGTAAGCCTTCTATACCCAAGGCTTCTTAAGAACAAAGGCTTGCTCCTCATAAGGTAAGTTTCTTGAAGTAACACTATATGTGGAAGATAACTTTTCAAATACTTAAATAACAATGCTCTCTTAAATTTTGAATTAAGGCCACAAACATTCAATGACAAAATAGAAAAGACGTCTTGGTCACGTGATGTCATCTAAATGGAAAAAAATATAATGCTTAACGAATAAATTACATTGCAAAATGCATTGCAAAGTGTTGGACCTTAGAAACAACAAACAACTGAATGAATACATTTCAGGAAAAAAAACAATAGTAAAAATGGAACACTGTGTATAAACATTTAACAAAAACACACACCACGGGTGTTAATACACCCTTCCTACCTTTCTCCAACAGCATCCCCAAAAAACAAAAAACAAGGTGGCGTGGAGAAGGCCTTATCCCAAAAGCTATCAACTATAAAATACTTGTCCTACAAAAAGAGGGAAAGAGGGAGAGAGAAATTAAAAAAAAGGGGGGGCAGCAGAGGTGCGGGGGAAGGCAAGAAGAGGTGCCCCCACGAAACAGTTCACTCCCACCGCCCCAGAGCTATGCTCCGAGGCAGGAGGGGAGAACTGTAGTTGATTCTGGGGGTGTCTAGGAGAGGTCCACAAAGCACTGATTGGAGCTCCTGATGAAGGATTATTAATTCACTTATCTTCCATCTAGCCAGACGAAAGCAGCAGCTGGGGTGTCAAAGAAAAATGTCTGTCTGCCATCTATAATGCGCAATCTGCTAGGAAAAAGAAGGCTGAACTGTACACTCTTTTCTCGTAGTTTCTTATTTATCTCCATATAGGACTTACGGCGTTGATGAACTTCTTGAGAATAATCCGGAAAAAGAGTTTTTTTAGCGTGGAGACCTTATTTTCCACCTCAGAGACCCTGGTTTTAAACCCATCTAAGTCCCGGCAAACATCTGAAGCTATAGGATCCATTTTTCCTTTAAGAGTCTCTTTACACGCCATAATAGGTGCCAAAATAGCTGCGGCTGAGGAGGAGTCCTGTCCGAGAGGTTCTCGGTTCAGGACACTTGCTGGGAACTCTAGAGGGCGCCGGTTGCCTATTTAAGCTGATGGGATGCTGTGCTCAGTGCTGTCCGATCATCAGCTTCCTGTTTCCGAACTTCCTGTTTCCTGTGTATTGCTCTGATCTCCCTGTGACCCGGCTTGTTTACTGTATTCTCTCTCTCTGCTATCCGCCTGCAAATTGACCCCGGCCTGCCTCTGACGTTGAACCTACCTGACCCCTTGTACCGTGCTGATTGCCTGTTGCCAAAACCTGCCTGTGACCTGGACCTTGTATCTGCCTGCTCCCTTTGTACCGTGCTGACCGCCTGCTGCCAACTTTGCTAGTGACCGGATCTGCCTGCTCTGCACCTGTTAGCTAATCTCCAGCCTACCTATTACCACCTACCAGCTTGTGTCAGGATCCTGGGCCTTATTCCTGCAAACCACCCGCCAGGCTCTCATACCATTCTGTGCTCCTGTGCCTTCTGTGTACTCTATCAGGGGCCGGGAACCAGATACGTACGGGAGGCCATCCTCTGCTACATCGGGTTCGTCAGTCTGGTACGGGTAAGTCTGACAGTATCGGACAGCCATGTCCGAGCCCGAGCAGGGGACCTCTCCCATGGATGAATTATGCAGACACGCGGGTCTCACACAGGCGGTAAAAAGCCTTCAAGAGGGCTATACCAGACTGGAGGAACAAGTTCAGGTGTTGTCCTCACCTGCAAATCCACAAGTTGCTTCCTCTGCTGGACTCTCACCTGTACCCTCAGTGGTTATGTTACCCCCTGAACCCAGGGTCCCTACTCCCGAAAGATTTACCGGTGAGCGCAATAAGTATCGAGCGTTTCGCAACGCTTGCGAATTGTACTTCGCATTGCAACCACGCACCTTTTCTTTGGAAGCAACCAAGGTGGGTTTTGTCATCTCCCTGCTATCTGGAGAACCACAGTCCTGGGCCCACCGCCTTTTGGAGCAAAAATCAATCTGTCTGGATAACCTGGATACTTTCTTTACCGCCATGTCTCAATTATATGAGGACCCTCAGTTAAAAGCCACCGCTGAATCCACCTTACACGCCCTACAACAAGGACACAGGCCCGCGGAAGACTACGTTCTGGAATTTAGGCGGTGGAGTTCAGACACGGAATGGAACGACGCGGCCCTCCGTTACCAATTCCGTTTGGGGTTATCCGATGCACTCAAGGACGAACTAGCACAGGTTAGCATACCCCAAACCCTGGAAGATCTCATTAACCTGTCGGTGCAGATTGATCGGCGCTTGAGAGAGCGCCGTTCCGAGAGGTCTGTTAGCCAGTTCCGTCCCACTTGGGTCCTCCCCAAGGTCCCAAGTGCTACCAGCTCTGTAAGCCAAAGTCTTCATGCACCAGCTGCCTCAGCCCTTGATACTTCTGAACCGATGCAACTGGGGGTTTTCCGCCAGTCCCTCACTTCTGAAGAACGACAGCGCCGACGAGTCAATAACTTATGTATGTATTGCGGAGAACCAGGTCATTACGTGAGGTCTTGCCCAAATAAGACACGTAAGTCTCATTCAGCTACTTCTAAGTTTGCGCCTGCCTTGCCTAACCTTGCTAACCATCTGGCTCTCTCCGTTATCCTCCAGCTTCCAGGACAGGATCTGCTTACCTCGGCCATCATTGACTCAGGAGTCTGCAGTTGCTTCATTGATCTCGCCTTTGCAGCCCATCATCGCATCCCTCTTCAATCAAAGTCACAGGGACTTGCTGTCCACCTCGCTGATGGGTCCACCCTTAGCTCTGGTCCGGTCACTCAGGAAACCATCCCACTGCTGGCTATCCTGAACAACTGTCATCGGGAGTTTCTCCGGCTGGACGTCATTTCTTCACCACTCTTCCCTATTATTCTCGGAATGCCTTGGTTGCAGGCTCATAACCCCAGCATTGATTGGGTTTCTGGAAAAATCAAGTTCCCATCCAGTTAGTGCCAACAGCACTGTTTATGCAGAACTCTTGCGGAACCCAGTCAACTCTTGTGTCTGAACACCGACATGGAATCGCAGCAGGCGATTCCTGACGCTTACCGAGACTTCTCCGATGTTTTTAGTAAGAAAGGGGCAGAAACCCTTCCGCCCCATAGACCCTACGACTGTCCCATAGAGCTGTTGCCGGGATCTGAAGTTCCCTTTGGGAGAATATTCCCTTTAACTGAGCAGGAGTTGGTTACCCTCAAAAAGTATATCGATGAAAATCTTGAGAGAGGCTTTATCCGCCCTTCTACCTCACTAGCCGGAGCCGGCATCTTTTTTGTTGAAAAAAAAGACCACTCGCTACGACCCTGCATCGATTATAGGGAACTCAATAAAGTGACCATCAAAAATCGCTATCCCTTACCTCTCGTGCCAGAGCTGTTTCAAAGATTGGGTTCAGCCAAAATCTTTACCAAACTCGATCTCCGTGGGGCCTACAACTTAATTTGCATTAGAGAGGAAGATGAGTGGAAAACGGCCTTCCGTACCAGGTTCGGACATTTCGAATACCTCGTCATGCCCTTCGGCCTGTGCAATGCACCGGCGACTTTTCAACATTTTGTCAATGACATTTTTCGTGACCTTCTAGATTTATACGTTATAGTATACCTGGACGACATCCTGATCTTCTCCCCCTCAGTTGATGAACACCGCAGGCATGTCAGGAATGTGTTAACCCGGCTCAGGCAGCATGGACTTTATGCCAAATTGGAGAAATGTGAATTTGAGCTCCAGAGCATTCATTTCCTCGGCTTAATCATCTCTACCGATGGTGTTAAGATGGACCCTCAAAAGGTTGCAGCTATCCTGGACTGGCCCGCTCCCTCTGATAGAAAAGGGGTCCAACGCTTTATCGGCTTCGCCAATTTTTATCGGAAATTTATAAGGGGCTTTTCTGCTATAATTGCCCCCATCACGGAACTGACGAAACAGGGAAATCAATTCTGTTGGTCCCCTCAGACACAATTGGCCTTTGGAAGGCTCAAGGAACTCTTTACGTCCGCTTCTATCCTGAAGCACCCAGACCCTGCTTTACCGTTTGTCCTTGAAGTGGACGCATCGGAGGTCGCGGTGGGGGCAGTGCTTTCTCAGCGGCAAGGTGCCAAGGCTCTTCTTCACCCCGTGGCCTTCTTCTCGCGAAAACTCTCCGATGCAGAGAAAAATTATGATGTAGGAGATCGGGAGTTGCTGGCCATTAAAGCCGCACTTGAAGAGTGGCGCTACTTATTGGAGGGGGCTGCTCACCCCATTTTGGTCTACACGGACCATAAGAATCTAGAGTACTTGAGGTCAGCCAAGAGATTGAGACCACGGCAGGCAAGGTGGGCTCTGTTCTTCTCTAGATTCCAATTCCACATAACGTACAGACCAGGTACCAAAAACACCAAACCAGATGCATTATCTCGTATGTTCCATGACTCCAGGGAACCTTTGCCTCCAGACACCATTCTTCCGGCTGGAAACTTCCTGCTTCTTCAAGGAGATCTCATATCACGAATTCAACAGGCCTCAAGGAATTGGTCCCCTCCCGTGGAAGTTGATGTAAACTCGCAAGACGGCCTGTTCCGATACAAGAACAAAATCATGGTCCCAGAGGATCTGAGGATTGCTGTACTGGAACTCTGTCACGACCACAAATTGGCTGGGCATTTCGGTGTGTTGAAGACAACAGAGCTGGTACAACGTACCTTTTGGTGGCCCCAGCTGGTAAGCGACTGTAAGAGTTTTGTGGAGTCTTGTATCACCTGTGCTCGGAGCAAGAGCAGTCGAGCGAAGGCCTGGGGTCTATTAAGACCCTTACCCGTGCCGGAAAGGCCATGGAAAATGATCGCGATGGACTTCATCGTTGAGCTCCCACCGGCAGAAGGCTACTACACCATCTTTGTCATTGTAGACAGACTCTCCAAAATGGCCCACTTCCTACCCATGAAGGGTACCCCATCAGCTTTGGAAACTGCAAAAATATTCATTAAGGAAATTGTACGTCTACACGGAGTCCCCTCAAGTATAGTATCTGATCGGGGGTACAGTTTACTTCCAGGTTTTGGAAAGCTCTCTGCAGATCTCTTGAGATAGAATTGGCATTCTCATCGGCCTACCACCCCCAGACAAATGGGCAGACGGAGAGAACTAATCAGACTCTAGAACAGTATCTCCGATGTTTTTCTGCTTTCTCACAAAATGACTGGGTCTCTCTTCTGCCTATTGCCGAGTTTGCCTACAATAACTCTTTGCATTCGGCCATCAAGCAAACACCATTTTTTGCAAACTATGGTTTTCACCCATCCTTTTTAACCAGCTCCTTACCTGAATGTGCGATTCCTGCAGTCTCTGAAACTATGAACTTCTTCATCAGTAACAACAAATTATTGCAGGAAACCATGGCTAAAACCCAAGAGTACAATAAGAAGATGTTTGACAAGAAGAAGCGAGGACAATTGTTGTTGGAACCTGGCAACCAGGTCTGGCTGTCTACCAGTAATGTAAGGATGGCCTGTCCCTCAAGGAAGTTAGGTCCCAGGTTCATGGGTCCCTTTTCAGTCAAGCGGAAGATCAATGATGTGACCTATGAGCTGGACTTACCTAACTCACTGAAGATCCATCCGGTCTTTCATGTGTCTCTACTTAAACCTGTTACCCCCAAATCCTTCTTGGGTCGCAATACTGGCCCGCCTGAACCCGTAATTATCAACAACGAGGAAGAGTTTGAGGTGGAGGCAATTTTGGATTGCAGGAAAAGACAAAACCAAATCCAATATTTAATCAAGTGGAGGGGTTATGGACCAGAAGATAATTCTTGGGAGCCGGAGGGTAACTTACACGCTGAAGAACTCTTGAGGGATTTTCGGAACACCCATGCGGATAGACTGGCCCGGCTGGGCATCCGGAGGCTGCCCTTAAAGAGGGGGCATTGTCAGAGAGGTTCTCAGTTCAGGACACTTGCTGGGAACTCTAGAGGGCGCCGGTTGCCTATTTAAGCTGATGGGATGCTGTGCTCAGTGCTGTCTGATCATCAGCTTCCTGTTTCCGAACTTCCTGTTTCCTGTGTATTGCTCTGATCTCCCTGTGACCCGGCTTGTTTACTGGATTCTCTCTCTCTGCTATCCGCCTGCAAATTGACCCCGGCCTGCCTCTGACGTTGAACCTACCTGACCCCTTGTACCGTGCTGATTGCCTGTTGCCAAAACCTGCCTGTGACCTGGACCTTGTATCTGCCTGCTCTCTTTGTACCGTGCTGACCGCCTGCTGCCAACTTTGCTAGTGACCGGATCTGCCTGCTCTGCACCTGTTAGCTAATCTCCAGCCTACCTATTACCACCTGCCAGCTTGTGTCAGGATCCTGGGCCTTATTCCTGCAAACCACCCGCCAGGCTCTCATACCATTCTGTGCTCCTGTGCCTTCTGTGTACTCTATCAGGGGCCGGGAACCAGATACGTACGGGAGGCCATCCTCTGCTACATCGGGTTCGTCAGTCTGGTACGGGTAAGTCTGACAAGTCCTCCAAGTAGGTGGCTGTGAGGAATACACAGAGGAATATAGTCGCTCCACAGCACCAGGCAGCACTAGGTAGTTGAGAAATAGCAGTCATTCTTGCTTTTACTGTCTTTGCTTTCTTTGTAGGGATAATTACTGCTGAAGAAGTTGTATCTGGCTTACTTGATGTCACTAACTTGCTTGATGTTGCTGAGCGAGTCTGCGGCTGAGACATCTATCTCCAGCCAAAGGGACCCTCTTTATATCAGAAGATATAATTAGTATAATTAATATTTAGAGCCCTATTAGTGTGGAAATTGACTGAGGTTAGCTATAGGTCAAGATATAGGAGAAATATAGAAGAAATCCCCATCCTTTCCTCAGCAAACTGTGTATAAGAGTATATAGCAGCAGTTTATAGTAATATGATATATATATAATATGATATACAGTATATAGCAATAAATAGCAATATGATATATATGTAGCCAGGAGGGTATAGCAAGATGGCTGCAGCACATGCTCTAAGCCTGGGTCAAGGGTCACAGCACAGCAACAAATGAAAATACAAATGTCAGCTTTTTTCCCCTATTTTCCTTTCTTTTTTTTCTCCCTGCTTTTTATCTTCCGCAGCAAAGTCTTGGTCCTCAGGGTATAGCAAAATGGCCACTACTCACATTACAGCTTATTCCATCGGGTACTGGGTCTGGATCTGGGACAGGAACTTCAGCTGGTCTAAGTCTGGGACTTCAACCGATCGACCACCAAAGAGGAATACACAGAGGAATATAGTCGCTCAACAGCACCAGGCAGCAAGCAGCAAGCAGCAACAGATAGTGACAGTAGACAGTGGCAGCAGCAGGGACCCACCCGCAACTAACAATTAAAGTGGGAGTCCGGCGACCAATCTTTTTTTTTTTTTTTTAGGTCATTGAGACACTTTGCTAATCCCAAAATAATACTCACAGTTTGGGTGTAATATTTCCGCCTCTGTCTGTTTTCGTACTGAAGAATAACTTTAAAAATGTGATGCTGGCTGTTTCAATCTTGCTTGTGGGCATGTGAAGCCCACAAGCATTGATTTCCTGGATGCGGTGCATGCTGTTCATTCACAGCTTGTTCACACGCACAAGCACTGAACCTTGGGAAGCTTGACACTAAGCTCCCAGGAGACAGTGCAGCGCCGGGGAAAGGCAATAAACACGCCTACTCCCATGGGAGGACAGACAGGAAGTGCCACAATAAAGTACAATATAAAGGTAATTACAGCGATAAAAAAAAAATTCGTGCAGCATTTGAACATCTATGCAATTAACTGAAGGGGGTAAGATTAAGTTAAAAATTTGAGTGGAACCCCGCTTTAACAACTAACAATTGGCTTACAGCCAGCAGAGAGAAGGGCTCGGAGTCGGAGGGAACATAGAGCTGACCAGACTGCAGCAAAGTCCAGGGGTCCAGAGAACAGCAGTTGGTAGTGATAGTGATCATTAATTCAAGTTAATTCAGGTTCGTGTTACAGATGTGACTAGCACAGATTGTGGCAGAGGAAAGACCAGAGGCAGGGGGGGAAGGGGGGCAGCAGGTTCAGTCAGGATGCAATGTCCCACAGCGTCTCACCACACTGATGCCGCAGTCTCCTTATTCCCCTTCAATCCACAATCCTCCTCTTTCCGCTCACCTTCCTCTCTCCTCCACACCAGAAATCTACCGTCCTCCGTCTGTCCACAGATGAAGCAGCAGGAGAATCTACCGACCGTCCGACCCTCCTCAGATAAGCAGCAGCCAGCCAGCAGCCTCTGTGCATCTTTATGCATCTCTGGCTATCTCCGGCAACGGGCGTCACAGGAGCAGATCAGGATAGCAGGAGCTCCTCATCGCACACCACTCAGACCCTCACCTCATCCGGTCACACTCCCCCTGTGTGAACACTTTACTGAGCATTTTCTAACATAGCTGGCAGCAGCTTTCTGAAGATCTGAAAAAAATAATTGTTGCTCTACATAAAGATGGCCTAGGCTATAAGAAGATTTCCAAGACCCGTGGCGGCTGGTGACGTTTTAGGATCAGGGGGTGCCAGACTCCGCCCTTCCTTTTTGACCCCTCCCACTTGGTGAAAATGGGTGTGGTTTCAGTGAAATGGTGGGCGTGGCTCTAAGGGGTGTGGTAAGCATCTGAGATGAACGAGGGATGGAGGGAGAGAGGGAGGGACAGCAGGCCCAGATCCTACACAACAATAGAAATATGTGTATTCTAGAAATTTTAACAATCAACAGATAAAGATACTCCAAACACCTGGTGTTGGCGCTTCAATCATCCCGGCACCATGGTTGTTATGGTGTCAGGATGATTGAAGCGCATTATTTCTATCATTACATTGTAATATAAAATGAAATCATTCAACTCACCATAATGCAGAATCAGTGGGAGCCCTACGCGTATCACCTGCCATGTCGCCTGCCACCAGATGCCATCAGGTGTCCCCAGAGGAGTCCGTCCTTACATCAGGTGCCCACAGCGGAGTCCGTCCTTACATCAGGTGCCCTCAGCAGAGTCCGTCTTTACATCAGGTGGCCCCAGCAAAGTCCGTCCTTACATCAGGTGACCCCAGCGGTGTCCGTCCTTGCATGAGACGCCCCAGCAGAATTTGTCCTTACATCAGGTGCCCCCAGCAGAGTCCGTCCTTACATCAGGTGCCCCCAGCAGAGTCCCTCCTTTCATCAGGTGCCCCCAGCAGAGTCCCTCCTTACATCAGGGGCCCCCAGCAGAGTCCCTCCTTACATCAGGTGCCCCCAGCGGAGTCCCTCCTTACATCAGATGCTCCCAGTGGAGTCCCTCCTTACATCTGTGTCCCCGTCAACGGGGCCCCTCCTTACATCTGTGTCCCGGTCAGCGGAGTCCCTCCTTACATCTGTGTCCCCATCAGCGGAGTCCCTCCTTACATCTGTGTCCCCATCAGCGGAGTCCCTACTTACATCTGCGTCCCCGTCAGCAGAGCTCCTCCTTACATCTGTGCCCTCATCTACGGAGTCCCTCCTTACATCTGTGTCCCCGTCAGTGGAGCCCCTCCTTACATCTGTGTCCCTGTCAGCGGAGAACCTCCTTACATCTGTGTCCCCGTCAGGGGAGCCCCTCCTTACATCTGTGTCCCCATCAGCGGAGTCCCTCCTTACATCTGTGTCCCCGTCAGCAGAGTCCTTCTTACATCTGTGTCCCCATCAGCGGAGCCCCTCCTTACATCTGTGTCCTCATCTACGGAGTCCCTCCTTACATCTGTGTCCCCGTCAGTGGAGCCCCTCCTTACATCTGTGTCCCTGTCAGCGGAGAACCTCCTTACATCTGTGTCCCCATCAGCGGAGCCCTTCCTTACATCTGTGTCCCCATTAGCGGAGTCCTCCTTACATCTGTGTCCTCGTCAGCGGAGTCCTCCTTACATCTGTGATCTGTGTCCCCATCAGCGGAGTCCCTCCTTACATCTGTGTCCCCGGCAGCACAGCCCTCCTTCATGCCTGTATAATAATGCACAATCCTGTATAACAATGCCTCGTCTGTCTCTCCCCTTCAGCGGCAGATATTCAGTTCCAGGCTTTCTCCATGTGTTCGGTGGAGAGGGGAGGGGCCTCCCCTCTCCACTGAACACAAGGGGATTAGACCTCACGGCGGCCATCTTTTTGTAGCCCGGCGGAAGTGACTTTGTTCTCACACTGAGAACAAAGCACCCGGCCGTAGTGATATACTACGGATGTTGGGCGGATGCTGTTGCGTCGCAAAGAAACAGAAATACAAGTAGATACTTATCCATCATGCCATACCATCTGGGAGGTGTGCGATTGGCCCCAAATTTATTCTGCCACAGGACAATTACCCCAAGCATGCAACCAATGTCATTAAGAACTATTGTCTGTGTAAAGAAGAACCTGGGAGTCCTGAAAGTGATGTCTTGGCCCCCCACAGATCCCTGATCTTAACATCGTTGAGTCTGTCTGAGATTACAAGAAGGATTTGAGGCAGCTTACAACGTCAAAAGATCTGTAGTGAGGTTGTAAAGTGCTGCACAAACTGTTGGCACTATATAAATCCTGTATAATAATAATAATAATAATAATAATTCTCCAAGATATTTGGAACAACCTTCCTGCTGAGTTCCTTCAAAAACTGTGTGCAAGTGTACCTAGAAGAATTGATGCTGCTTTGAAGAAAAAAGGTGGTCACACCAAATATTAGGTGACCTCTGAAGGCAATTGGTTCCACCAGATTTTAGTTTGGGGTATCAGAGGGAGGCTCTGTCACCGTAAGAATTCAGGAAAATGTGACACAGGATCTGCATTTAAGGTTAATACGAGGTTTACAACAATCATTTCTGAGTGGAGAAAGGCTTTCTCCAGATTCTGTAGTCCTGGATCAGGACATTCCATCCTATGGCTAGGTTTTTCTAAATGCCTGCAACTTGGCTGACTACACAGGTGTGCAGGGTCATTATATACTCACTTTTGAGGATAGCTCAGAGCTCCCAGTTTGGAGACAGCTTCCAGTGTGGGAGATGGGAGGTCTCACTCTGGGTCAGGGGGCCCCACCCAGTAGCCAAGAGACAGAGGGTCTCATTGAGGGGTCAGGGGGCCCAGCCAGAAGCCACGAGGCAGAAGTCTCATCGAGGGGTCAGAGGGCCCAGCCAGAAGCCAGAAGACAGTAGGTCTTGCTTCCAGGAGTCAGGTTGGCTCCTATCAGGGGTGTCAGGAGAACCCCAATCCTTAAGCTAGAGGTGGGCTGTGCTGTGGGGTGCTGTGACTGACTGAAGGCTAGAGAGCCAAGTGTTTCAAGAGAGCAGGACAACACAGTCAAAGGGACTCATAAGAGGAGCAGGAGTGTTGCCAACAAGTAAGCCAGGTGGCTCCGTATTTTCATTTATGCATGTTATCTGGAAAAAACCTCTGTGTGGGCAACTAATGTACATATGAACTTTTCCATTTATTGAATAAAAGTGGGCTTCCATGCCCTAAAATACAGTATTGGACTGGTGCAATTCATTGTAAACACACCTATTGCTTGAGTTTAATCACCCGAATTTCACAATATATACTGTATAACAAATCAAAGGATGTGTAGTCCATCTGTGAAAATGTTTTTTTTTACTTATAAAGTCAAGTGCAAATCACAAATCCCATTTCATCAGTAAAGCACCCATTTCAAATGACCACATTCTTTGTCAAGCTAAATTTATTAGTAAATCAAAATGATTTTGGATGACCATGTTCTTTGTCATTTAGCTTGACAAAGAATGTGGTCTTTCGAAACCATTGCTTTACTGATAAAATTTGATTTGTATATTTGCACTTGGATATACAAGAAAAAAAGTATTTTCACAGATTTAAGGACTACACATCCTTCGATTTGTTATACAGTCACAATGAGTATAGAGCCTATTTGATGTGGTGGCCTGTTTGTTTGACTTTGATGTCAATTGTAAAACCTCGTACACACGATCACACTTTCAGATGACCGTTCGTCCGTTTTTTATTGCATGCTAGTCTTATGTCAAAAGTGAGGAGGTTACTCACCATAATAATATTCTAATACGACAGAATTCAACTTCAGAAGTGAAGTCATGTGTTGAATAGTTTTGTATGTATTCTATAGTTTCTGAGCATACGTAGTCCGGCTCTTACGATTTTTTTTCTGACAAAAACCACACTAATTAAACGAAAATTGGACAGTGAGTTCACGGACGCCAACAGTTTTATAGTCTGCACATTCAGCTTTTGTCGGACGAAAAACCAGAATCAGCTGTCTAAAGCACCATATTACCGACCTGAAAATTGGCCGATCGTTCATCAGACAAAGTTTTACTTCCAATTTTCGTCTCGTGTGTATTGGCCTTAACTCACCCCTAAATAAATATATACTGTATATCCTGTTGCAGACTCTGGCCGTACTAGACACTCCCAAAAACATGTCATTATTGTACACAAGGCGTGTCTATTACGTCCAGTCTTTCTGCTCTGCTGCCAGGATTTCCCATGTCCCAGTACCCTGCAATTCAGCTCTGATTAATCACAGCTGCATTGAAGAGCACACAGAGAAGGTTGGCAGCAGGAGCTAAAAATAAAAGCAGTCTTATCAACGATCAACAACATTGCTCAAACAGGAATACAGAAAGTTTTTTTTTCCTTTTTTTATTATTATTATTTCACAAGTAACAAAAGAAGTGAAAAAATGCAACATTTTAAAATAATATACAGTATCTTACAGTACATAATTTTTTTTTTTTTTTTAACCCTCCCTCTCCCTCCCTACCTTGCCTGTCTCTCCCTGCCACCACCCTCCCCACCTCACACACACCACCATAAAGTGGAGTTCCACCCAAAAATGGAACTTCCACTTTTTGGATTCCTCCCCCCTCTGGTATCACATTTGGCACCTTTCAGGGGGGAGGAGCGAGCAGATACCTGTCTAATACAGGTATTTGCTCCCACTTCCTGGCATAGATCACCGTGGTGATTGCAGTGACCTACGCCACTTCCGCCGCCTACCCCGTCCTCCCCCCCGCTCTATTCTGTGAGACACAGAATACAGCAGGGACCTGAGTTGACGCGCATGCGCAGTAGGGAACCAGGAAGTGAAGCCGCATGGCTTCACTTCCTTATTCCCTTACCGAGGATGGCGGCGGCAGCAGCCAAGAGCCGAGGGACGGATCGGCTTCGGCTGCCGACACCACGGGCTCCCTGGACAGGTAAGTGTCCATATATTAAAAGTCAGCAGCTGCAGTATTTGTAGCTGCTGGCTTTTAATATTTTTTTTTCAGCAAACCGCCGCTTTAACATTATTTGTGCGTGTGATTCTGTTAGTTACAGAGCCTCAGGGGGGGACAAAAGAGGAACAGTCAAAGGGAAAGAGAGCAGTGCAGTAGGCTGGATCATCTATTGTCCCCCATGGAGGAAGAAGAAGAAAAAGAAATTCACTCCTTACCATCCTCCTATAGGGGACACCCCATCTCGTCCAGCCAAGGTTTCCATATTCTCTCAAACTTCCTGTAGTTACTTTGCCTAACAAGTACCACTTTCTCGCTCCAAACTGTAGAGTTAATGGTCTCAACCCAGTTCTTCACAGTTGGGGGAGTCTGTGCTTGCCATTTCTGTGTGATTAATTTTCTCGCCTGAAATAGGCATCTCAGCACTACTTCGGTGGTACCAGTCGGGATTCTACCTTCCTCCAAACTCCCTAATAGGCATGTCTTGGCTACCGGTTCCAATGTGGTCTTAAAGGTTTTATTTATCCTGTCTATTATCTCCACCAAGTATCTAAATAGCTCCGGGCATTTCTATACCATGTGGATAAAATCCCCTGCCGCCTTACACCTGGGACACTCATCGTTTTGTCTCCAACATTTTTTTAGGAGTATAATATCTCATTTATTTTTAATATACAGAGTCTATTTTCTGTGAAGAAGAGATCGAGACCAATGCTCACCGTTTCAGGATCCCGTCCCACTCTTCCGTAGTCATTACCCCCACATCTCTCTCCCACTTCACTCTACTCTTGGAAGGCCCTGCTCTACTTATTATTCTAGCCGCCAACCTAGCATACAGTTCAGAGATTAGTCCTTTGGATGTATCTGGCTTAATTATTTTTAGGAGAGTGTGGATCTGGGACCATTCAATTATCTGTGACCTAAACTGGACTTGAATGGCATGCCTAATTTGAAGATATTTAAAAAACGATTTATTTGATATATTCAATTCCCTTTTCAAATCTAAGAAGGTTTTCATAAGATTACCCTCGTATAGTTGGATTAGTTGGTTGATGCCCTGTCTCTCCCATTCTTTAGACCTCTCTATACTCTTTACTTCCACTAGATTTCTATTGTTCCATAGGGGGGTATATTCAGTTACCCCTCTATATCCCATTAGTACCTTCGTTTCCTGCCATACTTTACTGACAAGTTTTATCTTCAGGCATCTGTGAATAAATGAGTCTGCCTCTAGTACCTCCACTAGTATGTTATGTGGGGCCCCCATTATCATCATTCTATCGCTGGACTTCCCCCTCCTATGACTCTGCAATCTGCTAGATGTGGTAGCTGAGATGCCAAAAAGTATGACCTCAGGTGTGGAACCGCCATACCGCCTTCTTTAATCGGTAACTGCATAGTTTGCAGGCCAATCCTAGATTGGCCCTTTTTCCAAATTAATTCCCTAAAAAGGGATTCTATTTTTTTTAACCACTTTTGACCAATCCAAGTTGGGGAGTTGTGGAGCAGGTATAGTATCTGTGGTAGCCATATCATCTTTATTAGATTGCAGCGTCCTGCCACAGATAGAGGGAGTCGACTCCAGATGTCCCCTTTTTGCTTTCATTTAAATAGTAATGGGGATAATTTATTATTGACATACTGGTTTATATCGCTCGTGATCCAAACACCCAGATATTTTAGTTTTGCCACTATTTTTAGGTGTGGAGTTCCCGACGATATCTGGTTAGCAAGTGGGTCGACTGGTAGCAGGGCCGATTTCTCCCAATTGATAGCCAGGCCAGAAAATTGTCCGAACTCCCTCATCATTTGTATCACTGCATTTAATGAAGTTTCAACATCTCCAAGAAAAAACAGGACGTCAACAGTGCTATCCTGTCCTCTTCTGTCTTTCTCCATGAACCCCTGAATATCTAGCATAGATCTAGTCATAAATGCTAGTGGTTCCATTGCGAGAGCAAACAATAAAGGGGACAGAGGACAACCCTGTCTCATCCCTCTCCCCAATCGGAATAATTCAGAGTATACATTATTAATTTTAATTTTTGCTTTTGGTTTGCTATAAAGTATTTTCACCCATCTAATAAAGGAGGGGCCAAATCCGAATCGCTCCAACACCCTCCAAAGGTAATCCCATTCTAGGCATCAAAAGCCTTAGCGGCGTCCAAGGCCAATATGCCCATGGAGCCCATATTGTTGGAATCTGCATGTTTAAAAAAACTCTTCTGATATTGATACTTGTTGACCTATTGGTAATAAACCCTGACCGGTCAGGATGTATAAGATTTTGAATACATACGTTTAAACTGGTTGCTAGCACTTTAGCCAGAACTTTTACATCCATACATAATAAAGAAATTGGACGATAAGAAGAGACGTCCAATTGATCTTTCCCCTCCTTATGTATTACAATAATAGTTGCTTCCGACATTGAGATGGGGAGTCTCCCATTGACTAATGCCCATCCCAATGTCCCAATGTCTTCAGCAATTCTGAGAGCAGGACCTCTCCATACCATTTATATATTTCTATTGGGAGCCTATTTGGGCCTGGTGACTTTTGATTGGACATACCGGCCACTGCTCGCTGTAATTCCTCGAGGGTCACCGGTGCCTCTATATCCATTTTGTCCTTCTCTGACAAAGTTGGAATTGTTATTCCCTGGAAGAAACCATCAATTTTTTCATTCTCAGCTCCCCTGCTAGACTTATAAAGGGACTTATAATATTCACCAAAAGTTTGTTTAATCTCTATCCCTTCTGTGGAGATCTCACCACTTAGTGTCTTAATCGCAGAAACAGTGGAGGGGGGGTATTAGATCTAATCAACAGGGACAACATACGACCCACTCTCTCCCCTTCTCCAAACTGACACTGTCTCTGAAATATTTGTCTGTTCTCTGACCTTTTGTAATAGCCATTCTAAAGATTTTTTGCTTATCTAGCCATTCCTTCTGCCTACCTGAGGTTGGGTCCTCGACATATCGCCTCTCTGCCAGTATCACCTCGTTCCTGATGTCTCTTTCCCACTCCCTTGATTTTCCCTTAGTTCTTGCCACTTTTTGGATCAAAAGACCTCTAAGATAGGCCTTCAAGGAGTCCCAAACCACTCCAGGTGATGCCGTACCTGCATTGATTTGTACAAATTCATGCAGTCTGGTTACCACCTCTCCAGGGTTGCCAATCAATTCCAGACAACAAGGGCTGATTTTCCATTCTCTTGGATGGATTTTACCTCCTGTATTTATTGTCAACACAAGTGGGGAGTGGTCTGACACTCCTCTTGGACCATACTCTATGTTCCCTACCAACAATGTTGCTTCCCTATTATCTAGGGCCATGTGGATTCTTGAGAGAGTGAGGTAGAAACCTGAAAAGCAGGAGTATTGTCGTTCCTGCGGATAACGCATTCTCCATATATCGCTCAACCCCATTTCCTCCAGGAATCGAGACAAACGATTCTCTCCTGCTGTATTGGACCTATTTCCAGGAGGAAATCTATCTAGGCTCTTATCGAGGACTTCATTGAAATCTCCTACCGCTATTACTGGAGTTCCCACTTTGTCCAGCGTGAACTCCACTAATTTATGTAAAACCTCCAGCTTAAACGGAGGGGATATAAATATTTGCCAGCACATATGGTTTATTCTCAATCAAGCAAAACCAAAAAAAAAAACGGCCCTGTTCATCAATGCAACTCTCTCTGCAGGAGAACATCACTCCTCTTCCAATCATTATGCCCCCCCCCCCTGAATAGGAGGAGTGGACCGAATGATATTGAGCTTGGAATTTCTGGTTACCAAGTTGTGCCACCGTGGCACTGGTCAAATGGGTCTCCTACTGGCAGAGTAGTCCGGGCCCGCTCCCCTCCAATGCAGACAGAACTGTGGTTCTCTTAATTGGGTCTCCTAGACCTCGGACATTCCAAGAATTTATACTACATATCTTATTTTGCATGAAACAAATATCAAAAATAAATCAAGAATATATAAAAAACAAAAAAAAGAAAAAAAGGAAAAGGGGGAAAAAAACAAACAAACAAGAAGATAGACCATCTAACAGTCCCGTTCTCACCCCTCCACCCTATATTCTTTCTCCAATCTATGTGTTATTCCCCCTCTATGTGTATTTCACCCTTCTCTCTTTTTGTGCCATCTGTCGTATAGATTTTTGTGGTGTGTGCTTCTTCCCCCCCCACTCTACCCTTGTCCCACCCTCCAACCACCTCCCTCCCTCCCCCTTCCTGCCTAACTAACTAACTGGGCTTACCCTAAGGGCTTCACCTGTGACCTTTCCGTACCTCCCCCACCATTCTCTCCTTACATTCCAAGCCAGTGATATTGACAATTTTTGTGCAAAATGTAACCAATGTGGGAGCCTCATTTGCTCTCTTGCTCCCATTCTAACATACATAACATTCAATCAAAAGCGCACAGCCCCTCCTCCACTCCATCAAATTTGATCAACCAAAAATATTACAGTAGTGTTGCAGTGATATTATAGTAAAAGAAAAAAATATATACATTTGCAGGAGCAAAAGAAGAAAAAAAAAAAAAAGAAGGGAAGAGGTGGGGTGGGGGAAAAAAGGGAAGGGGGGGGTGGGGAAAAAAAGAGAAAAAAAAAACAATAAAAAAAAGAAAAAAGAAAGGTTAAAGGAACGAGTCTCCACCAATTTACCCCCCCCCCCCCCTATATAATACATAATACATAATCAAAGCAATTCCATGATTATTACATGTCCATTATATTTTACACTTCTATAGGTCCTTCACGCTTAATTGGTATAAATTCGGCTCTATGCTTCTGAAGGTCTGGCGAAAAATCAGGGTACAGTGAAACCCTAACCCCATTATATTTAATATCTACTGCTTCTCTAGCCTTCTGTAGGAGGGTAACCTTATCATTATAATTGAGAAGTTTCAGGTGGTCGCCTGCCTGACGGGCTTTAAAAGGGACTCGGTGGGCTCTTTCGATCGCCACCAAGTGTATAAAGGTAGTAGGCCCAAAAATTTCCCTGAACCATCCCTCTAAGAATGTTATGGGGTTGGGGCCCTCACTCAGCTCCGGCAGGCCTATCACTCTCACGTTGTTTCTACGGCTTCTATTTTCCATTTCATCAAGTTTAGTCGCCTGTATCTCCATTTGCTCCTTCAGCCCTTTAATTTCTCGCTTTAGTGGGTATATATCATCCTCAACTGTGCTTAATCTCTCTTCTAAAGCTGTAATCCTTACCACAGTCTTACTCAGCTCGTGGCTCATTGAGAATATTTCCCCCTTAATACTCTCCAACTGACCATCAAGATTAGCAATTGAGTCTTTACAGGCAGTAATAGCATTTAATACATCTAGGTTTGGTTTGTCAGGAAAGGTCTCCTCCGCTGGTAATATTGATCATTTGGCATGCAGTACTGAGGTCCACCAGCAGGTGTCTCCTGGCAGATTGGAGCTGTCAGAAGAGCTTTTTCCTGCTGGTATTCTGTCACCTTTGGGCCGCAGTCCTGGCGTTCACCAGCGGAGGAATCCTGGCAGTATGGAGCAGGTGTTCCCCTCTGCAGACAGGTGTTACCTGACCTTAATTAGCAGCTGCAGTATAAATACCCGGCAATTGCACACTCATGTTGCCCTGGTATTGTCCTTGAGCCCTGACCTGCATCCTGTTATTCTGACCCCTGAACCTGAAGCCTGAACCTGAAGCCTGATTCCTGGAACCTGTTGATCCTGTTTCCTGTCTGTTACCTGAACCCTGGACCCTGAGCCTTGTACCTGACCCGTCCCTACTGTGATCCATCCATCCTCTCTTGTCCTCTATGGATCCCTTCCCAGCTACTGATCTCCTGTTTATGACCCTGGCCTGGCTTGACTACGATTCTGGTACTCCCTTTTGCTACAAATGCTGGTTGTGTGTTATCACTGTTTGGTTGTTTGGTTTGTTCACTCTGTATTGGTGGTGTGTTCACATGTATATGTATTTACCTTAATAAACTTACTTTCATCTATTTATGTCTGGTTCACTTTGTTGCAGTCCACACAGTTCTGGTCTTATCTGGTATATGACAAGGTTCCTCCTCCTCCGATATAGGACCGGCCATAGTGGTTGCCCCCAATACCACAGTAGGTGTTATAGATGCAGTTCCTGGTTTTCCTCCCCCCAGTCCCTTAGTACTCACTGTTTTGGTTCACTCTGTCGCAGTCACACAGTTCTGATCACATCTGGTATATGACAGAATACCAGGGCCATCCCTGACCAGAAGTGGCTGCACAGGGGAACCATTTTGATTCAGTTTGGTTACAAACATGAATGTCGATAAGGTTATTTATTTTTCTCTGCTGGCATCTGAAAGTGGTAATTATTGCCGCCAGGCTTTGAAAGGATGGTCTAGTGACCAGTTGTTTGCAACTATGGCTCACTCCCTGGTCGATCAGGGTTATATATTGTTTGGGGAGGTGCAGCCTTTGATCAAGATCTGTACTGAGCTGGCCCTGCCCTGTATTCCAGAGGGCCGTGATGATTTCACTCCACCTTTTGATATGAATCAGGTTGTATCCCTATTATGGCTTTTTGAAGATGATCCAGCCAATTTTTGTGAGCCTGTTCCCCACAGGTGATTGCTAAGTGCATTGTGTCTGCTCAGTCTTTTGTTAGACAGGGAGATTTAAAAGCACAGTTTGTACAACCTATACTTTCAGCATGGTCTGACATGGTGCAAGCAGCTCCAGCCAAACAAACCACCTCTGCCACCAAACACCAGCCTACCCAAATGTATGTTTCCCCATCACCCATGTCAACCGCAGTTGCAGCTCAGTATACGCTGCTGCCAACCAAATACTCATATCCGGTCTCTGCTCCCTGTACCTATCCTGCATTCAACCCACCTGCCTCTTCTCAGCTGCCTACAAACCCACAGGAACTTCCCCCAGCTACTGTTACCTCTTCTCTATCATATCCCATTCCTTCTTTCCAGTCTGCTGCACCCCTCACCTACAGAGCTTCAGTGGCTAAGCCAAAGAAAAAACGAAAGTTTTTTCCAACCAAGACGATCCTGCCAGTAATCCAACCTGCCTCCGCACCAGCTAATCCAATCCAGCCTGACGTCCCAGTGCTTGCAATGCAGTCTGACGTCCCAGTGCTTGCTACCCAGTCCGACGTTCCAGTGCTTGCTACCCAGTCTGACGTCCCAGTGCTTGCTACCCAGTCTGACGTCCCAGTGCTTGCTACCCAGTCTGACATCCAAGTGCCTGTTATACAGTTCGATGTCCTGATGTCCGCTTTCCAGCCTGATGTCCTGGTACCCGCCTTCCAGGCTGAAGCGCCAGAGTTCCAGCCTGAAGTGCCAGAATTCCAGCCTGAGGGGCCAGTGTTCCAGCCTGAGGGGCCAGTGTTCCAGCCGGAGGTGCCAGTGTTCCAGCCGGAGGGGCCAGTGTTCCAGCCTGAGGGGCCAGTGTTCCAGCCTGAGGGGCCAGTGTTCCAGCCGGAGGGGCCAGTGTTCCAGCCGGAGGGGTCAGTGCCTACTTTCCAGCTTGATGTCCCCGCTCTCCAGCCTGATGTGCCCACTCTCCAGCCTGATGTGCCCGCTCTCCAGCCTGATGTGCCCACTTTCCAGCCTGATGAGCCCGCTTTCCAGCCTGATGAGCCCGCTTTCCAGCCTGAAGTGCCTGCTGCCCAGCTTGAAGTGCCCGTGCCCACTGCCCCGCTTGATGTGCCTGCTACCCCACTTGATGTGCCTGCTGCCCAGTTTGAAGTGCCTGCTGCCCAGCTTGAAGTGTCCGTGCCTGCTACCCAGCTTGATGTGCCTGCTGCCCAGCTTGAAGTGCCTGTGCCTGCTGCCCCGCTTGATGTGCCTGCTGCCCAGCATGGAGTGCCCCTGCCTGCTGCCCAGCTTGAATTGCCCGTGCCTGCTGCCCAGCTTGAAGTGCCCGTGCCTGCTGCCCAGCTTGAAGTGCCCATGCCTGCTGCCCCGCTTGAAGTGCCTGCTGCCCAGCTTGAAGTGCCCGTGCCTGCTGCCCAGCTTGAAGTGCCCATGCCTGCTGCCCCGCTTGAAGTGCCTGCTGCCCAGCTTGAAGTGCCCGTGCCTGCTGCCCAGCTTGAAGTGCCCGTGCCTGCTACCCAGCTTGAAGTGCCCGTGCCTGCTGCCCAGCTTGAAGTGCCCGTGCCTGCTGCCCAGCTTGAAGTGCCTCCTGCCCAGCTTGAAGTGCCTGCTGCCCAGCCTGGTGTGTTCCTGCCTGCTGCCCAGCCCGGTGTATTCCTGTCTGCTGCCCAGCCCGGTGTGTTCCTGTCCACTGCCCAGCCTAGTGTGTTCCTGTCCGCTGTCCAGCCTGGTGTGTTCCTGTCCGCTGCCCAGCCTGGTGTGTTCCTGCCCGCTGCCCAGCCTGGTGTGTTCCTGTCTGCTGCCCAGCCCGGTGTATTCCTGTCTGCTGCCCAGCCCGGTGTGTTCCTGTCCACTGCCCAGCCTGGTGTGTTCCTGCCTGCTGCCCAGCCCGGTGTATTCCTGTCTGCTGCCCAGCCCGGTGTGTTCCTGTCCACTGCCCAGCCTGGTGTGTTCCTGTCCGCTGTCCAGCCTGGTGTGTTCCTGTCCGCTGCCCAGCCTGGTGTGTTCCTGCCCGCTGCCCAGCCTGGTGTGTTCCTGTCTGCTGCCCAGCCTGGTGTGTTCCTGCCCGCTGCCTAGCCTGATGTGCCACTGCTTGCTGCCCAGCTTGAGGTGCCTGCTGCCCGGCTGGACACCATGGACTTTCCCCAGCAATGGCTAGTTGGAGCTTCCGGAGGTCACTCCTTCGAGGGGGGGTACTGTCAGGAAAGGTCTCCTCCGCTGGTAATATTGATCATTTGGCTTGCAGTACTGAGGTCCACCAGCAGGTATCTCCTGGCAGTTTGGAGCTGTCAGAAGAGCTTTTTCCTGCTGGTATTCTGTCACCTTTGGGCCGCAGTACTGGCGTCCACCAGCGGAGGAATCCTGGCAGTATGGAGCAGGTGTTCCCCTCTGCAGACAGGTGTCACCTGACCTTAATTAGCAGCTGCAGTATAAATACCCGGCAAGTGCACACTCATGTTGCCCTGGTATTGTCCTTGAGCCCTGACCTGCATCCTGTTATTCTGATCCTGATTCCTGAACCTGAAGCCTGAACCTATTGATCCTGTTTCCTGTCTGTTACCTGAACCCTGGACCCTGAGCCTTGTACCTGACCCATCCCTCCTGTGATCCATCCATCCTCTCTTGTCCTGTTTGGTTCCCTTCCCAGCTACTGATCTCCTGTTTATGACCCTGGCCTGGCCTGGCTTGACTACGATTCTGGTACTCCCTTTTGCTACAAATGCTGGTTGTGTGTTATCACTGTTTGGTTGTTTGGGTTGTTCACTCTGTATTGATGGTGTGTTCACATGTATATGCATTTACCTTAATAAACTTACTTTCATCTATTTATGTCTGGTTCACTCTGTTGCAGTCCACACAGTTCTGGTCTTATCTGGTATATGACAAGGTTCCTCCTCCTCCGATATAGGACCAGCCATAGTGGTTGCCCCCAATACCACAGTAGGTGTTATAGATGCAGTTCCTGGTTTTCCTCCCCCCAGTCCCTTAGTACTCACTGTTTTGGCACTTGCTGGAGAGGTAGGATTTGAAGATGCTTGTAATTGGCTCTTTCTACCCGCTTGGGGTTTAACCTGCATTGTTACCTGTTGATTACCCCCTTTGGCAGGTGACAAGGAGGGCGCATGGGCGTAACGCTCTAGTTTGGGTGCTGCCGCCACGGCGGCCTGATTCCCCTTTTCCTTCACGGCACGTGTCACCTGAACCCCATCCTGGGGTAACTGTTCCTCTATCCCGCGTTTTCTGGACATAATTTAGATGCTCAAGGGTTGTTACTGTTGTTGTTGGAGAAGGGGGAGGAATTGAGGGAGGAATTTGAGGGATTGGGGGTGCAACGCTCCCGTTCTATCCACCTCTATCCCTCTGCATAGCGGCGTCAGCTGAGCGTGTCACCCGCACCAGCAAGTCTTGTAGTGAGATCTCAGTCCCGCAGAGTCTCGCAAGATTACCACAGGGGCGGGGAGGCTGATTTATGCCCCTGTTGAAGACTATTAAGTCGAAACGCGTAGGGATAGCATTTTTAGCTTCCCACATTGCCATTTTTAATCTGGATATTACGGGAGAATCTCCCCATGCCTTTCTGATGTACTGCCATATGGTACGTGCGTCCTACGGAACTGGTAAGGGTACCCCCTCATTCCTATTAAATACTCGTACGTCTCTAGATGTTCACTGGCATCTTCCAATTTGAAGAGATATTCCTCCATTATTTCTACATGAACCTCTGCTTTCACTGTTTTTTACCTTGCTCTTCCATATTTACATAGGACACTATTTAATGCCTAATTTTTCACAATTTTATTTTCATTTTTTGTAGAGACATTATTCCCCATAAGGACTTTTTTCATATACCGTATTTATCGGCGTATAACACGCGCCGGCGTATAACACGCACCCCAAGTTTAGGAGGGAATTTTATGGAAAAAAACTTTTAGGAGGGAAGTTTAAGGAAAAAAAACCTTACATTTAAATGCCCATCAATGCAGCATTATCGTGTCCATCTGCAGCCTTGCCCCAGTGTC
Organism: Aquarana catesbeiana; assembly: GCF_042186555.1. Lineage (NCBI taxonomy): Eukaryota > Metazoa > Chordata > Amphibia > Anura > Ranidae > Aquarana > Aquarana catesbeiana. The sequence goes on from NC_133325.1 coordinate 562,710,932, forward strand.
CAGTGCAGCCTTGCCCCAGTGTCCAGTGCAGCCTTGTCAGTGCAGCTTTGCCTCAGTGCAGCCTTGTCAGTGCAGCTTTGCCCCAGTGCAGCCTTGTCAGTGCAGCTTTGCCCCAGTGCAGAATTGTCAGTGCAGCTTTGCCCCAGTGCAGCCTTGTCAGTGCAGCCTTGTCAGTGCAGCCTTGCCCCAGTGCAGCCTTGCCCCAGTGCAGCTTTGCCCCAGTGCAGCCTTGCCCCAGTGGACCGTGCAGCCTTGTCGCCGCCGACATACAAAAGTTTCGTTTGGACTTTTAAATATGGCGCCGCGGAGTTCGGAGGGACTCGGCGGCGCTCGTTCAGCTGAACGAGCGCCGCCGAGGACACAGTGACTGAGCGGAGCCGAGATACACATAGCCGAGGGTTCTCTGCTCTTCTCGGCGCCGTTCACAGTCACGCCCAGTCCCCATGATGGACATAACACAGGTCCAATGGCGGGACTGGGCGTGACTGTGAACGGCGCCGAGAACCGCTGAGAACCCTCGGCTATGTGTATCTCGGCTCCGCCCAGTCACTGTGTCCTCGGCAGCGCTCGTTCAGCTGAACGAGCGCCGCCGAGTCCCTCCGAACTCCGCAGCGCCATATTTAAAAATACACGCTATGTGAATGTCGGCGGCGATCGCTCCGACAGATCACAAAATAGCGGGGATCGGCGTATAACACGCACCCACGATTTTCCCCTGATTTTAAGGGGAAAAAAATGCGTGTTATACGCCGATAAATACGGTACTTCTTTTTGCTGTTCCATATTTCACATAAAATATTTCATTAATATTTGATTTTTGATATTTTCTCACATCTGCAATAGGTGTTCACATAAGATATTTCATCTATATTTGATATTTTTCACATCTGCAAAGGTGTTCACCTTATATGTTTATTCTCACATGTTCAATATTGTAGAGCTGCACTTGTTCGTTGTTTTGTCCTATTGAACTTGGTTTGTTTGTGTGCTAGCTGCTTTTGTTTTTGTTTTAGTTTTGGGTTTAGCGCAGCATTTTCACTTTCTATAGTTAAAGCAACCTTGACAAGCAAAAAAAATATTTTTTTGTTTTTTACATTTTCCTCTGTTGACCCCCTTTGTTTACTGTAATCAGCACTAATTAACTATGTATTCTCCTTCTCCATTCAATTGCAATTTTCCTAGTGGTTTTTATTATTTTTCTATTTTATTAACTAATAGTTAAACTTTTTTTCTGTTTTTGTTTCCTTTTTTCAATAATATTTTTACACATTTTTTTTACACATATATTTACACGTATCACACAAAAAAAATCCCGCAAAATTGAAAAAAAAAACACTTTACTTCAATTATAAATAACTTTGCAATGCTTTGTACCAAAATCATAATTTTAGTGTTGTTTTAAACAGGACAAATTACAGAATAAAATTTGCACTTTTTTATGTCCAATAACACTATTTATGTTTAAACTAACACTGCTCAAAAAAAGAAAAAATGCCTTTTGTTTAATTTGATTACGTTTAGTTGTCTAAGAATTGTGAAAAAATATTATTGTTTCGGGACAATATTCATAAAAAGAAAGACTTGTTTTGTCCTTAACACTTAGAAATTAGAAAATTGCTCTCGTCCATAAGGGGTAAACAGGTGTGAGAGCAAAAGAGGTTAAAAACATATATATAGCGCCCTCTAGTGCAGTGTTTTTCAACCTTCTTCCAGTCGGGGCACCCTGAAAAAATATTTTCAGTCTTGAGGCACCCCTGTCCAAGGCTTGGTTCACGTTACTGTGTGTCGCGCAACATGCGCAAAATTGAGCTTGTTCCTGACACACAGACAATTGCTTTGCTCTTTAGGTGTGCCATTAATTCTAAATGGTACCCCACATATTGGCAAACATGGGGTGCTTTTGGTGCGGTGCAATTTTTAAAAAAGGTTTGGATGAGTGACTCATAAGCTAGTGATAGGACCACAGATACCAGGGTGCATACTGTTAGGTTGATTCGGTTGTCAGTGGGCTGGCAGAAGTGAATGCCCAACCTCCATCATATGCAGTACATCCCAGCCGGCAGAATCCCGTCTGGATCCACGGGAACACCCATCCGATGACCCTGTGAGTTCCTGTGAAGTCCTTATCTGTGAGGTCTGACGGTCTGGATATCGTTCTACACGCCCTGGGTGGCACAATGTCTTCATGACTCCATGTCGCTGACAGGGGAGTCCACTGGATCCGGTAAGAGTTTATGCCTACCATTCCCTGACTTGATGCTGTTGTTGGTTGATGTGGGTTCCATGTATCGACTTACCCAGTCTTCTGTTTATATTTGGAACATTCTTCACTGCCAGTGACTCTTTTTATGTGCATTATCATTTGGAGATTTTTGTTTTTCTTCATTTTTTCTTATGACACATGGACTCCTTAATAATATTTGCTGTATTCACCCCACCCGGTCGATAGACCTGTGGTGTTTGTGACCACATTTTATCACTGTTTTCTTATGTGCTACATTTTTCATCTAACCTTGCCCTGGGGAATCTCCATGTGTCTGTGCCAGTTGGGAGGACTGTGGGAAGCAAGCAGCCAGGTGGGCTGATGGCATCCAAGTGGGCTAGCAGTCTTCTGCAGTGGTAGAACTGGTCTTAGTGTCTACAGAGAGGCAGAAGGAGATGCTGTTCACTCCACTAGTGCTACTTTATCCACAAAGGGATGGGAGGTTCCTAACCTGTAATTGGATGTTGCTGAATTAACAAAGTGACTGTTAGTTCCATCCGGAGTGATCAGCAGGTGCTGTACATAGTGAACCAAGTTTGTGCAGGAGGAACGAAGAAGAGGATTTCTTTGTAAATAGGAAGTTGTCCCTTTTTGTTCTATGTTTTGGACTTTTTCAAGTGGGCATCCCATCCCAGCACTGGGCTCCACTCAGTAGTAGTATCCTCAATGGGTGCAATGTGTGTGCACCCATTGAGGATGGGTGCACCAAATGAGTACCAAATGAGGATTACTGTCAGTAAAGCTTGCCCCCCTCCTCCATACAGTCATTGGTTGCTAGGACTACTGGCATCCTAGCAAACGATGACACACTTTTCAGTTCCACCCCCCGCCTTCGGCTCCCGCTTTCTGCCTTTCTACCCCAGGTAGGAAATCCTGCAGAAGACTGCACTTTTTAGCACCAGGCACCCAGGGGGGACAAGCCCCACATTTGCTAGTGGGTGCCCTGGGCTTCTTTCCCCGCCTGTCAGGAGTGTAGTATGAAGCCAAGTGAAGTGCTGTGAAACTCCTCCTTGGCTCTGTGCTTCAGTTCTGACAGACAAAGCTCTGTCAGCAGCACTGTGCTGGAAAAAAAAGCACAGGAATACCAATGAACGGTGCTGGTTGCAATCTAAAATCACCATTCGGCATTGGTGAGAGAGCTGGGGGGGGTGAATTGGTGAGAGAGCTGGGGGGGAATTAGTGAGAGGGCTGGGGGGGAGCATTAGTGAGAGAGCTGGGGGGGCACTGGTGAGAGAGCTGGGGGGACATTTGTAAGAGGTGAGAGAACTGGGGGGCATTTGTAAGTTGTGAGAGAGTTGGGGGCATTTGTGAGAGCTGGAGGGGCATTTGTAAAAGGTGAGAGCTGGGGGTCATTTGTGAGAGGTGAGAGAGCTAGGGGCATTTGTGAGAAAGCTGGGGGGGCATTGGTGAGAGATCTAGGGGGCATTGATGAGAGAGCTGGGGGGGCTTTGGTTAGAGACCTGGGTGGCATTTGTAAGAGCTGGGAGGCATTTGTAAGAGGAGAGAGAGTTGTGGGCATTTGTGAGAGCTGGGCAGTGCATTTGTAAGACTTGAGCTCTGGGTGCATTTGGGAGAAGGCGAAAAAGCTTGGTTCATTTGTGAGAGCTGAGGGGGGCATTTGTGATAGGTGAGAGAGCGGGGGGCATTTGTGAGAGCTGGGAGGCATTTGTGAGAGGTCTACTGGGTGGGGGGGGGTAGGTGTGCGAATTGCTGCTTTGTTTTTTGGAGGGGAGGGAGTGGGATTTTTTGCTGAAATGGTAAAGTGAGGAAGAGTATTGTCTGTGGGTGGAATTTTGCACTCTCCTTACCCTACTATGTGTTACACACCCCTGACTCCTGAACTCTTTTAGCTATGTACTCCTGACTCTTACTATGCATTACACACTCCTATCCCCTGCATTCTGTGGATAACACTCTTGTTCCCTGCATTTCATGCTTTATGTACTCCTGGAGCCTGCTTTCTGTGTGTCATGTATTTCTAAACCTGGCACTGACTACAGTCCTCTCTGCATTACATACTCCTCATCCTTGAACACACCCTGAACCCCTGTAGAAGGCCTCAGCAGCATATCAGTGGACATGCCTCCCGACCCGGGAACCGAACCCCGGCCAACTCGCACCATTGCTGGAGCCTGTGGGCACTCCCACCACCACATCACTGTAAGCATGGCCACAGGGAGACTGGACCCCTGCCCTGCACCATCCATGGCGTGGTGGGAGTCTCTCTCTAGCAGCCGTGGATGGATCACACTGAGTCCTGGAGATCGGACCCCTGCAACATCCATCCATCGATGTGATGTCCAAGAGGCACAGCAGTTACCAGACAAGAATGGCAGTGGTAAGATTTTAAAGAATCACAGTTCTTAATCTCTGCCTATCTCCTTTATCCTATCCGCAGCCTCTAACCACCTCCTGTATCTTGTCCGCAGCCTCTAACCACCTCCTGTATCCTGTCCGCAGCCTTTAACCACCTCCTGCATCATCCACAGCCTTGAACCATTTCTTGTATCATGTCTGAAATCTCTGACTATCTCCTTGTATCATGTCCGTGTCTAACTATCTCTTGTATCCCCAAATCTCTGACCATCTCTTGTCTTGTATCATGTCTGCAGTCTCTGAGGGAGAGCCATGGAGCAGAGTCAAGATTGAGAGCACCGCCAGGATGGGCATCATGGGGGGAGTCAGACATGTGTGGACTGTGGAGAGGAGACTATAGTATAAAACCAGAGCTGCCAAGCTGGAGCCTAGAGAGGACCGTCTGACTGTGCCCTGCACTGTGCACCTGAGAGGAGGTCAGTGACAGCGCTGCCAGTCTGAGGGGATGTCACTGATGTAAGGGGGGAGTGAATACAATAATGCAAGGAGGGCATGCATATAAAGGTTCCCCCTTATATCAGTAACCCCCCCCTTATCTTAGTGTATTCAATCTACGGAATGTGATCTCACCAGAGCCCCCCCCCCCCACATCAGAGTTCACAGCATTCCCCTTTACATCAGAGACTGTAGGATTCCCCCTTACAATTCAAGGGGGAACTCTGCAGATCCTGATGTAAAGGGGAACTCTGATGTAAAGGGCAATGCTGCAGACCCTGATGTAAGAGGAAAATTTGGTGTAAAAGGGGATATAAGGTGGTCTCTGGTCACCACAGCCGCCCCCCCCCCCCCCCCCCCTTACATCAGAGTTCCTCCTTAGATCATGATCTGCAGTTTTCCCCTTTACATAAGAGTTCCCCTGCACTGTAAGGGGGGGATCGTGCAGACTATGATGTATGGTGAAACTCTGTGCTGGCTGGGTTATTTTAACCTGACCCTCATGTAAATGGAGAAATATGTTTTTTGAATTTTGTTTAACTTAAACACATTGCTAATAGCACTAGCTACATGTCTATAGTTTAAATATTGATATTTTTTGCGCTGAAAATTGCCATTTTATGTACTTTTTGCTGTGTCAGTAAAATATGTGGTTCTGTCAGTAAATGTAACGATTCTTGCCAGTAAAAATTTGGTGCCCTTTGTAAATGTTGGTGTCCTGTCAGTAAATTTCACTTTGAGGGGTTGGCAACACTGCTGCTACACACACACACAGCTGTGCCCAGTATGCATGACCATTACAGGAGCCCTTGCATGATGTTGGGGAGTGCTAAATCTTTTTTTTTTAATTATATTTATTATTTTTAGACTGCTATATCTTTACAATAAAAAAATCTCAATATAACATTTCAGCTGAGAAATAAAAATACATTTAAATAAAATTTTAAAATATATCTCCTCTTTAAAGCATGTGAGAAAGGAAAAACAATTTATATTAGTGCCTATTTGCAGACTGTAAAACTACAGACTATGATGTCATTATGTAAACAATGATAATAATAACGCAGCATCTCTCATTAGTATTAGATTCGCTTTACTGAGGTGCCAAAATAAGAAGATCTGCTTCCATAGTTTTAAAACAGCGTATTTTTCTTAACAGACTGCCAACACTTTGCCAGTAACAAAGCAAACAACCTATTAGATTTAGCCAGCCTTGCAATGCAATAAAATATCCTCTCAATCTTGTTCTACAGGTCCTGCAAAAAGCTATACCACCACTTCATAGATAGGGAGAATGTGTATGAACCATTAATCCTGCACTACAAAAATGACAGTCCATATATGTGCAACACTGCATTTACCATCCGTAAACAATTACAGAATATAAATAATTCATAATAATAATGCTGCATATGTAGTGTAATAAACACTAAACTGAGATTTTAAAAATAACTAACTAACAAATTTACTAGTTATTGGATCTTAATAGGCAATATGCAAATGCTACAATATAATAATTAGTTGCAAAAATGCAGAATTAAACGTTAACGAGGTCATATATTTGAGAGATACATGATACCTCCTTAATATTAATAATACAGCATACTGTATGTAGTGTAACAAACACAAAAATTAGATTTTAAAAATAATCAGCTAACACATTTTCTTAAAGTGTCTTAGCGAATTGTTGGATCTACAGTATATGGAACATGCAAATGCTACAATGCAATAATTAGCAAAAAATGCCTAAAGTATACAGTATGCTAACAAGCAGGGCTGATCCTGGGCAGATGCACAAGGTGCACCACGCCCCAGCGCTGTAATGTGCATGCAGAAGAGGGGCGCTGACTGCACTGGTTGCTCACTTGGCTTGCTAGAATCGCCGGCCGCCCGGCCGGCATCTAGCTAGCAACCAGTGACATCAGTGAGAGACCATGGCTGCCCCAGCCTTCATTGCACACTGCCTCCGCGGCTAGTGAGCAAGCTCCGCCCACCTCTGCCATGTTCTTCAGACAGCGTGGCTAAGAGGGAGCGGAGCAGACGGAGCTGGAGTGTGTCTGAAGAGAGAGAGCTGCTGCTGCTGTGCCTTGCTGTGAGTGTCTCCAGTCTCCAGTCCCTGCACTGCACCAGCCCGGTCAAGGAAGTAGGTGACAAAGTTGTGCCCATTAAAAGCAGCCACTTTGCCCATCAAACGCCCACAGTGTCCATCAAGTGCCCACTGTGCCAATCAATAGCTGCAACTGTGCCCATCAAAAGCTGCCACTGTGCCCATCAAAAGCTGCCACTGTGCCCATCAAGTGCCCACTGTGCCTATCAAATGCCCACTGTGCCCATCAAAAGCAGTGCCACTGTGGCCTTAAAATGCCCAATGTGCCCATCAAAAGCTGCCACTATGCCCATCCAACACAGCCACTGTGCCCATCAAAAGCTGCCACTGTGCCCATCAACCACAGCCACTGTGCCATAAAACGCAGCCACTGTGCCATCAAACGCTGCCACTGTGCCCATCAAACGCAGTCACTGTGCCCATCAAATGCAGCCTCTGTGCCCATCAAACATTGCCACTGTGCCATAAAACGCAGCCACTGTGCCCATCAAACACAGCCACTGTTCCCATCAAACGCAGTCACTGTGCCATCAAACGTAGCCACTGTGCCCATCAAACGCTGCCACTGTGTCCATCAAAAGCAGCCACTGTGCCATAAAACGCAGCCACTGTGCCAAACGCAGCCACTGTGCCATCAAACGCTGCCACTGTGCCATCAAATGCAGCCACTGTGCCATCAGTCTCTGATAATCTCTTGTACGATGTATGCAGTCTCTGACCATCTCTTGTACTATGTCTGCAGGCTCTGACCATCGCTTGTACTTTGTATGCAGGCTCTGACCATCTCTTGTACTATGTATGCAGGCTCTGACCATCTCTTGTACTATGTCTGCAGTCTTTGACCTTCTCCTGTACTATGTCTGCAGTCTCTGACCATCTCTTGTATCATAACTGCTGCCTCTGACCATCTTCTGTAGCATGTTTACCGTCTCTGACCATTTCTTGTATGATGTCTGCAGTCTCTGACCGTCTTATGTATTATGTCTGCAGTCTCTGACCATCTCTTGTATCATGTCTGCAGTCTCTGACCATCTTCTGTAGTATGTCTGCAGTCTCTGACCATCTCTTGTATCATGTCTGCAGTCTCTGACCATCTCTTGTACTATGTCTGCAGTCTCTGACCATCTTTTGTTGTATGTCTGCAGTCTCTGACCATATCTTGTACTATGTCTGCAGTCTCTGACCATCTCTTATATCATGTCTGCAGTCTCTGACCATATCTTGTACTATGTCTGCAGTCTCCGACCATTTCTTGTATCATAACTGCAGCCTCTGACCATCTTCTGTAGCATGTTTGCAGTCTCTGACCATTTCTTGTATCATGTCTGCAGTCTCTGACCATCTCTTGTATCATGTCTGCAGTCTCTGACCATCTCTTGTACTATGTATGCAGTCTCTGATCATCTCTTGTACTATGTATGCAGTCTCTGATCATCTCTTGTACTATGTCTGCAGTCTCTGACCATTTCTTGTATCATATCTGCAGTCTCTAACCATCTTATGTAGTATGTTTGCAGTCTCTGACCATTTCTTGTATCATATCTGCAGCCTCTGACCATCTTCTGTAGTATGTCTGCAGTCTCTGACCATCTCTTGTATCATGTCTGCAGTCTATGACCATCTTCTGTAGTATGTCTGCAGTCTCTGACCAGTTCTTGTATCATGTTTGCAGTCTCTGACCATCTCTTGTATCATGTTTGCAGTCTCTGACCATCTCTTGTATCATGTCTGCAGTCTCTGACCATCTCTTGTATCATGTCTGCAGTCTTTGACCATCTTCTGTAGTATGTCTGCAGTCTCTGACCATCTCTTGTACTATTTATGCAGTCTCTGACCATCTCTTGTAATATGTCTGCAGTCTCTGACCATCTCTTGTACTATGTCTGCAGTCTCTGACCATCTCTTGTACTATGTCTACAGTCTCTGACCATCTCTTGTACTATGTCTGCAGTCTCTGACCATCACTTGTATTATGTCTGCAGTCTCTGACCATTTCTTGTATCATGTCTGCAGTCTCTGACCATTTCTTGTACTATGTCTGCAGTCTCTGACCATTTCTTGTATCATGTCTGCAGTCTCTGACCATCTCTTGTACTATGTTTGCAGTCTCTGACCATCTCCTATAGTATGTTTGCAGTCTCTGACCATCTTGTTCTCTTTATTGTTAAGAGATCATGGGAGGATCCCAGGTTAACAAAGACTCCTTAGGGGAGCATCTTTGTGTTTGAGAAACATTTGCAAAGGGGAGGTATTAGTAGTATTAGTAGTAGATGACCATGCCTACGTGGGGGCGCCCAAAATAATTCTGCACCCAGGCCTCTGTGACCCTAGGATCGGCCCTGCTAACAAGGTAAGATATTTGAGAGATACATCAAACCTCCAACTGCCCTGGATCCCAAAGGACTGTCCTGCTATTTACTAACTGAATTCCAGTCTCACTGGTCCAGGTGGCAGCTAGGCTAAGCGGTCTACCATAGAAATTAATTAGTGGCCACTGAGCCAAGCTGTCTGCTGATTCATTTCTATGACAGGCAGTTTGGCCCAGCAACTGTGTATTCACTTCTAGGGCATACGGTTTTGCTGCTGTACTGGGGTATATGCTGATGTTATTGTAAACACGAGTACAGCATACAGGCATATGCATAAAAAAATTCTAAAATCTTTTATCTGTGTTGAAAATATACAGTACATGAGTACAACAGAGCACAGCCATTCATGTCTATGAACCCGGTGAAGCTTTATGCTGCACCTGAGCTTCCTGGGTGGCGGGAAAGACGTCGGCATTTACATTGAATAGGCTGTGTCCCCCATGTGTAAGAGCTTTAACTATGCCTCTTTAAGCCAATATTCAGTGCAATACCCATACCCATTATTTGCCATCAACATGTGTCCTTCTTGAGGGTGTATTTATAATAAATTTGCAAAGCTATTAATCCTGTGATACTGTCTGTACATATTTACTCTGTGTGAATGGGGACACGTCAAATGTTATCAGGCTATCTTCTCTCCAGGTCAAATGCTTTTCTTCATACAGAATAGAGTGAATCAGAGAAATACAGAGGTATGGCCACTAGATGGAGCTTATGATCATAGTAAACAATTATTTATAGCCTATGGTCATCAGCTCCATCTAGTGGCCATAATGCAATATTTTTCCAGATTCTCTCTATTATGTATGAATAGAGCCTATTCATAGCCTAATAATAGCCTAAGAACAATTGATTTGTCCCAAAATGTAGATATTATTATTTATTTATTTAATAATAAAAAAAACCTAAGTGCCCCTTTTAAGTTGTAAAGTTAGTATATATATATATATGTAGCAATCAAGTTTTTTACTTGGATAACATTGAAAGTCCTTAAAAGAAGTCACAAAGGGGTTTCCCACAGCTCTGTGACTTATCTCAGAAATCAGGTACTTTCATAAAAGAGGTTTCTCTTCTGATTCGTTAGCATTTATTGAATGTGGGTGCTAATGTATTACAATAGACATATTTATAAACTGACAAGGGATCAATTCTCTTATTGATTACTCCTGTATAATTTGTCACATTTATAAACATTCCTTGTACACTAAACTATTGATTTCCCCTTCTTCAATGGGAAATTGAGGTAGCAGTAATATTAGCCGTGTAAGTAATGTAGCCCATGTTACATTTGCCAGTATCTATCACATTTAACCACTTTAGCTCTTTATAACTCTTCTAAACTCCTGTATCTTTAAAACCCTTTTGGACCACAGATATTTTTTTAACTTCAGCCATTAGCCTGTTTATTTGGTAATAACTTAAGCGCTTACTGCCCAGAGGCCATATATACATGGCCTCAGCAGAAAGTGGTTATACCAGGATCATGGCTGCAGCTACTTTCCAGTAAAAGTGAATGGCTTTACAGCCGCCCAATAATTTTTACAGCTCAGAATGCACCTCCCAAGTAGAGCCTGGGATAACTGTAAGCAGATGGGCCAGCTGTGCACGGAGGAGATGGAGGATCATATGTTCCACAACCTCTTCTGTGACAAATGAAGCCATTTGAGGATTTAGTCACTAATGCCTAGTACACCTGATCAGAAAACTGAATGAAAAATAGTGCTTTTGAAGCAATCGCACGATAATCTGATCATTAGTACACAGCTTTCGAGAGCCGATCACAACAGTTCATGTGAAATTATCTAAATGGGACAAGCATGAAAAAATTTCTCGTATGATACCAGAATGAAGACCACGTATGCTCGTAAATGAAAGAATACATTACAATACAATTCAACATATTACATTACTTCTGAAGTTATATTCTGTCGTTATAGGAATTTTCATAATTTTAGTATCCTCTTCATTTTCGATATGAGACTAGCATGCAAAAAAAAAAAACTGGACTATCATTCGTTCTATATTCTCATATTGTGTACATAACTCATGTTTTATTCTAAACTGATAACCTGTAAAGGCTTTGAAAGCATCACCTATGGACAATTTTCTGTACCGTAGTGTGTCGCCATTTAACAGGCATGCACAATTCTTGGTTTAGTATCTATTTACTCAACATTGTCTTATATTTTACCCAAAAACTTTTTAAACGTGCATCTTCTTTTTAAAGTGGTAGTAAACCTGTACTTTGATTTTCTGTTAAAAAAAACCTGTACTTTGACTTTGTACATACAGGTTACCCTATAAAAAGGCATACCTCTGGGTACAGTGGGATATCTCCTAAACTTACACAGTTTAGGAGATATTCACACGGGATGCAGCCGGTGACATTCTTGGCGCATGCGCCCTGAAGGGTACCGTGCCGTCCCTACAGACGTCTGTGCCATGAACATGCGTCATGACGTCATGGCAGTTCAGCCATTTAAGCGGCCGCAGCCCGCGAACCCGGAAGGAAGACCGAGTGAAGATGGAAGCCCTGTCAGCGATGACAGCACACTGCTGGAGGGCTTCGTTTTTAGGTAAGTATGCCATAATGTGCTAGTATGCGGTTCACACTAGCACATAATAGCTTAAACCACCAGGTGCCCAAGTTTTTTTTCTTTTTAAATAGCAAGTTTACTACCGCTTTAATACTTTGACCAGTGTTAGTAAAAAAAGGTAGCTCTACTGTAAATAAAAAGTATACATTCTATAATTTGTCCCATTTCAATTAACACTAAAATTATGTTTCTGGTACAGAGCATGGCACAGTTATTTGCAAAGAAAAAGGCACTTTTTTTTTTCTGTGCTTCTTCATGCACCACTGATAACCATAACAAGCAAACAAAGTAAATAGTAATGGTAATATCTACTTTGTAAATATTAATGGTAAAAAATTTAAATAAATAAGTGCTAAAAATAAAATAAGAGCAAAGGGGAGTAAGGAGTTATTTAGGACTCATTGAGGTTAGTCAAGGTTAATACGGGTTAAATAGAATACATTTAATTGTATTTTTTTTTTTTTAATCTTAAAAAAATTGTCATATGTTGGTCAAAGATTACACCTATGATCTATATAATGAATGAAATAGTAACTATAATGTAACAATACATTGTCACACTGTATTACTCAGTGACACTTACAGACTATCTGAAAGTGTCATTATACACAGAAATAGCTGCATTTTGACATTTGCCAGTAATAGCTGCATGGTTTTGGCCACGAAGGTAAAGGAGCTGAATGTTAATGTTTTTGGTGTATATCCTATGTGTAAAACTCTCATATGGTTAAAGCAGTAATAAACCCCAAAGCAAATGTTTATTATATTGCAGCTTACCAATTCTGAGATGTGATGGCTGCATTAGCTTTCTTACTTCTCTTTTCATCTGGTGATCCAGCCAATTAGTCTTTTGTTTTTCAAAAGAATACACAATCCTTAAAATCTTCAGCACATTCAGCTGGGTTGGAGCAATCAAACACATTATATGGTATGACCACTGGGTGGCTTCGTGTGTGGTGCCCATAGAACACCAGCCCTGACCAATGTGTGATATAAATGTGGATGGTTCCCAAATTGTGTAGTCTACAAGAAGCTGTATGAGTTCCAACCAGAATGTGGAAAACATTTAAGAGCCAGTCCACATGTATGCAAATAAGTACAAAGAGATGGGAAGGTAATAATAGTTTTCTTTATTAAACAAATAAAAGTGCAACTTACATCCAAAAGATAATCACACTCCAACCTCCAAAGTGTATCTTAGAAAGCTGTGTCAAAAGAAGTTTCATCTATACTGCCTGTGGCCACCAGGTAGGCAAGAACCGAACAATGGGCAAAGTGAACAGGGGGTAAGGGATACCTAGGGACCACCAGGAGGTAAATAAGAAGACTTTAAGGAAAAAGAGTGCATATTTTTCATGAGTATGGCCTTTTTTTTTTCAAGAAAATCGTCAGTTTAGCATGACAGATCGTTGGGGGAAAGTGACTCATACAGTCCAAGCAAGACTTGCCTGAGATAGCACAAAAGCTTTCATAAACACAAGCACTTATATTCTCCTGAAGGGTCACAGTGACCCAAAGAGAAGAAGTGCTTAGCCTGTGGTACGGACCCAATGCTAGACAAACTTGTCTGTGAGAATTGTCTCCGGGACCTCTCCATGGACAGGGACTTTGAGAGCCAGCAGGTCGCAACCCTGCTCAGAAAAGTAATACAGGACTCACTGTCTGAATTCATTAGCCATTTTATGCAGGTGGAGCTGGGATGCAGTGTTAAAGACACAGCCCTCCCAGCAACAGTGAGGCAGCTTGATCAGTCCTCCCTAAATAGGGATGCTCCGGCACCTCTCAGTTATATGTGACACCAGCACAAGGGGCTACTTGGCACTATTCCCCTTCAGGAACACCAATGATGAGGCACTATTCCTCCCAGGAACACCCTCCCAGGAACACCAATGATGGGGCACTATTCCCCCCAAGAACACCAATGATGGGGCACTATTCCCCCCCAGGAACACCAATGATGGGGCACTATTCCCCCAAAGAACACCAATGATGGGGCACTATTCCCCCCAGGAACACCAATCATGGGGTGGGAAATGGTTAATACCTCACGCCAATTAATAATAAGAAAGCTGCTGCTCCCCTAACTAAGGTAGATGGATACTACTTTAGATAGCAATAGGTTTAGTGTGAGGAGGCGCTATTATGAGGACCGTCGTCCAATGGTAAAGTGCAAATGCTAGTGCAAATATAAATAAATAAAGTGTATTTGGTGTGCTGTATACAAATGATAAAAATAACACTATAACAGTGTTAATGTGCAATGGGCAATAATATAGAATACATCTTTAATATATAAACATCTTGTAGTGAATTCAGAAAAAAAAAATAACTGTGAATCAATAAAAAGTCCTTTTAAATAAACTTCTTCAGTACTTGTTATCTTCAATGTGACATCAAAGATAAATAATCCGTCACCAACTGAGCACCCAAAGTGCTCCATAAATTGATTCCACTTACCAGATGGATATGACCTCTTTAATTAAAAAGAAGGTCATATAGCGCTTTTAGCAAAGTGTAAACTTGCTCAATACTGTAGATTTGTTCTTGATATGAGTCCATCCTCTGCAAGCTCATGAGAAAAGTATATAAAAGATGGAAAGGGAACCAAATAGCGTAATCCCCTTTTATTCAAATAAATATTATAATACAAAGCAAAATGCCTGCTTACATGAATAAGTGCCTTAACCCGGCACTGAGGTTACTCGCGTGCTGACTGGAGCAATGGTGCCTCATGGCTCATGCTAACTTGTCTGTGTGCGTTCTACCGTACAGCATGGGGCACTATCCCCCCCCCCACGAACACCAATGATGGGGCACTATTCCCCCCAGAAATACATTCGATGGGACACTACACCTCCCCGGAATACAAATGATGCGTCACTATCCCCCCCAGGAACACCAATGATGGGGCACTATCCCCCCCAAGGAACACCAATGATGGGGCACTATTCCCCTCCAAGGAACACCAATAATGGGGCACAATCCCCCCCAGGAACACTATCAAGGAACGTCCCACACTCCGCTTGAGTGCCTCCGTCATATACCACTTCCTCCCAGTCTGTATACAGATATCAGATATTCCAACCTCTCTGAGCACAAAACAAGGCGACACTTGCTTGTTGCTAACATGAACTCACTTTATTTAGAATCAAAATTACAAGACTTTATATGCTGTTGGAACCTCCTCTAACAATACAACTGTAACCTAATTAACATAATTAACATGAGCTAATTAACTAAAAAATTTACCCAGACCAGATGACAGACTTGTGGGCACCGAGCTTCACACAGTAGTATAAACACAATAGCTGGAGCTAATTACAATTAATAATACAAACAACAATCTCCCCCCCTCCTCAGCCTAGACCGTTCGTTTCCTAGCCAGTGCTGGTGGCTAATGCGATCAGCTCATTCAATTAACATAAACACAGGTAGTTGGAGTTGATGACACCAGCATCTCCTCACAGGATGTGTCCCAACAGAATGAATCAGTCTTATCAGCAGGGGGCTGCTGGAGGAATCCCCCCTCCCTCTTCAGGGACACAAATCCACAGCAAGGAGTCCCCAACAGAATCAAACAACATACAATATATACATATATACACGATTGAGTCTGATTAGTACAGTTCAGACTGGATTTCTCATTCACCTCACAAAGAGTATTGTTCCATTGAAAATCCAGGGCCCATAATCAAAAGGCAACAGGCTTGCATTCAGTCCTCTCCAACTGCCTCTGTCCCGGCTAGGTCTGTTACAAACACCAATTATGGGGCATTACTATTCCCCCATTCCAGGAAAACCAATTACAGGGCACTATTCCTCCCAGGAACACCAATGATGGGGCACTATTCCCTCCAGAAACACCAATGAGGGGGCACTATCCCCCCCAGAACACCAATGATGAGGCATTATCCCCCCCAGGAACACTAATGATGGGGCACTATCCTCCCCAGGAGCACCAATGATGGGGCACTATCCCCCCCAGGAGCACCAATGATGGGACACTATCCCAGGAGAGAGGCGGACCTGCCTGGTCACATGAGTGCCGCTATGAGAAAGGTCAGGGCCGATCCTAGGGTCACAGATGCCTGGGTGCAGAAATATTTCTGGCGCCCCTACATGGGCGTGGTCACCTTACTCCTCCCCCTTTACAAACCTTTCTATGGCAATGACTCAAACACAGAGATACTCCCCTAAGGAGTCTTCGTTACCCTGGGATCCTCCCACGATCTCTTAACAATAAACAAAATACAGGAAGAGAAGCAGAGTGCTCTTATTGGACCTGATGGGGGTCTCTCTAATGGACAGAGAGAGGGCCTCTGTTAGAGAGTCTGTTTAGAAAGAGCCCCCAGACATACTACAGGAGATGGTCAGAGACTGCAGACATGATCCGCCTCCTAGACCAGCTCACGGCTCCTATGGTACAAGTCACACTGATTCAATTTCATGGCATTGGGTCAGTGTTCCGTCTGTCACAGGAGCCGGTCTAGAAGACGGGACTTTGTTACAGCGCCGCCGGGCATTTCAGACCAAAGCTCATGCGGTGTGTGTGACATACACATGGAGAGAAAGAGGGAGAGGAGCACTCAGAGCTGGTGCAAGGATTTTTGACTACATAGGCGAAGATGCATTTTGCCCCCCCAACCCATACGCACCATCCTCTTGCTACTCCCTTTCTAAAACCGAGCTGGTACCTCCTTCACAGTGTGCCTGTAATGTGATGGGGTGCGACGTGAAGGACATCACATGCCATTGAAAATAGAACTTCCACTAAACGGCAGTGTGTAATGAGGGGGTGGGGCTATGCATTTCTTGCTTCCCTTCACTGGCCACAGGCAGCTGAAGCCAACTAAAACTTCCAATGGTTGGGTTACCCCCATAAGCAACTCCAGGGTCACACCCCCCAAATACTCCCACTTTGATCACACCTCCCCAGATTCCCCCACCCTAATTATACCCCCATATACCCCCCCCACCCTGATCACACCTCCCCTGATAGCCCTACCCTGATTACATCCCTAGATACCCCCCACTCTTATCACACCCCCAGATAACCCACCCCACCCTGATCACACTTCCCCAGATACCAGTACCCTGATTACACCCGTAGATACCCCTCTACACATTGCAGAGCACTCCATCTCTACTAGAGATGGGGGGGCTGAGAGAGAGGGGGCTGAGAGAGAGAGGGGGTCTCAGACAGTGAGGTGGGGATGAGAGAGAGAGGGGCTTGGAGAGAGGGTGGTGGACAGAGAAGGGGCTGAGAGAGCGGGGGACTGACAGGGGGGGCTGACAGAGAGAGCAGGCTCAGAGAGAGGGTGTCTGAGAGAGAGAAAGAGAGAAAGAGGGGGTCTCAGAGAGAGAGGTGGGGCTGAGAGAGGGAGAGGCTGAGAGAGAGGGAGGGGTTGAGAGAGAGGAGCTCAGAAAGAGGGCGGTGGCTAGAGAGGGGGGCTGAGAGAGAGGTGAGGCTGAGAGAGAGGTGGGGCTGAGAGAGCGGGAGGCTGAGAGAGAGGGGCTCAGAGAGAGGGTAGTGGACAGAGAGGGGGGCTGAGAGAGAGAGGGAGGCTGAAGGAGAGGGGCTCAGAGAGAGGGTGGTGGAAAGAGAGGGGGCTTAGAGAGAGAGGTGGGGCTAAGAGAGAGGGAGGGACTGAGAGAGAAGGGGCTGAGAGGGGGGCTTAGAAAGGAGGGGTTGAGAAAGAGAGAAAGAGGGTTGTGGACAGAGAGGGTGGCTGAGAGAGGGGGGGGGGGGCTGACAGAGAGACTGCTAGCCCTGTCCCAGTCTGTATCTGCAGGTAGGTCCGTGTCAGTGTATATTGCCCAGTACCTTCTTGATCCAGGAGGTGCTCTGCTGCTTCTTCCAGCAGCTCCCTGGCAGCTTGTGTCTCTTCCTCTCGTCAGTGTCCTCCCGGCCTCACTGCTGATGCTGGAGCAGAGAGGAGGTTGGAGGAGACGAAGTCCAGGCTTTGAGACTCGGGGGATGCTTCTCCGCGCCACCTCGGGGGTCAAGGAGGCTGTGAAGCTCTTCTCTCTCCTGGGCTCCCACCTGACATTACAACAGGGCTGGTGCAAGGATTTTTTGACACCCTAGGCAAAAACCTTATTTTGCCACTATGGCACATGGAAGGCAGGAATGAAGGATCACTATGGCACATGGAAGGCAGGAAGACTATGGTGCATGGAAAGCAGGAAGACTATGGCGCATGGAAGGCAGGAAGTCTATGGCACATGGAAGGCTGGAAGACTATGGCGCATGAAAGGCTGGAAGACTATGGCGCATGGAAGGCAGGAAGACTATGGCACATTTAAGGAAGAGAGAGAGGGGAGAGATCACTCACCCAGGCTGCATTGTCTTAGGAAGCACAGGCAGCGAAAAACAGGACAGTATCACTGGTCTGGCTTCTTTGAAATCTCCCGCCCACACCCCCTTCCGGGCACAGATGGCTGCACAAAGAGGTTGTGGGTGGGCACAGCGGGGACATGAGAAGGGGGTGGGGCAGACCTAACTTACCTCCTCTTCCCTCCTTGTACGGATACAGTGGGCAGGGGATGCGTACATTGCAGCGGGTGCGCCGGTGGGTGGGTCAGTGGGCGGTGGAGGTGAGGGGCAATGAACGAGGCCACGGTGCCCTTGCTGACATGCGCTCTAGGACGATACACCAGCGCCCAGCCCTGATTACAAGGGGCAGCTGCTGCGGGCTGTACAATGCCGACTGGGCTCGAGGCAGCACACATGGGACCAACGGTGCCCTGGCATTTTGGCGCCCCCTCCTCTGCAGCACCCAGGTGCGGTGCACCCCGCGCACCCACCCAGGATTGGCCCTGAGAAAGTTATACAGCGGCGCCGGCTTGTACACATGGGATTGTAACGGGGATTGTAACACTAGGACGGAGGCGGGACTGACAGGCAGGGAGGAAGGTGCATGCCGTTAGCAGACCAACTAATCGATAATGAAATTCGTTGACAACGATTTTCATTATCGATTATTATCGATTTTGTTGGTTAATCGTTTCAGCCCTAGTTCCATTCCTTACCTTCGCATGCATGCGACTCCAGTTTATATCGTCCAGTCAGCTCATTCCATTTCTCCTTGTGGCTTAGACTAGCAGGGGTGACTCAGAGTGCATAAGTAATTTCCTGAAATAATGAATAAACACATTAAAACGAATATAGACAATCTTCCAAAACAAACATACTAATCCGAATATTCGAAACAAATTCCAAAAACAAATTATTCTAATAAATATGACAAAACAACAAAATTGTTTGCTTACAGAATGAATACGGAACAAAACAAAACAAATGTTTCCATTGTGAATATCTTTATACAGGGCTGTTGGAGTTTCAAAAAAGAAGGCATAGTCTCCAATGTGCTTGAAGTCCATGCAGCATTCATTGCACTAACCGCACTGTTGCCGCATATTCGGGGTTGCCCAGTCAGTCTGCACATGGACAACACAGCGGCAGTGTCTTACATACAGAGAGAAGGGGGAACGCACAACATTTAGAGCCCACTATGATCTTGACCAAACAGGACCTTTATGCAGTTTATTTTCCAGGGCCTCAGAATATTGAGGCAGACCATGTTTTTTCCAGATCACAATGAGTGGTCACACCATCCATCAGTCTTTGCCCATATCACTCAGGTTTTGGGCTCTCCGCTACTGGATTTGTTTTCATCCCCAGCCTAATATAAAATGTACAGATTCCTCTCTTGCTACCTTCAATCAAAGGTGCAGGGAGTGGACACTCTCACATATCCTCAGAGCTGCTGTCTGACATATGCATTTCCTTCTCTTCTGCTAATCATAAAGGTTCCTGAGGAGTCTGCTGCCCAAGAATTTTACAGTCCTTACAATTATTCCTTACTGGCTCCTCAGACTGTGGTTTGCCCTTGCAATGGATCTCAGTGTATGCCCACCTTTTCAGCTGCCACTGACTTCTCATATGTTATTTCCAGAGGAAAACACTCCATCTGCATCCTATTCATTTGGCCTTGGTGGCCTGGAAGTTGAAAGGCAAGGTTTACAGGAGCTAGGCTTTCCCCCCGGAAGTGATAAGAGCCCTGCAAGATTCCCAGAAATTGTCAGCTAAATATATTTTTTCCAAAATCTGGGAAAAGGTCAGAGCCTTCGCAACAGAGTGAGATTTTGACCCTCGCAGCTTTCAACCAGAAGTGGGCATCTGAGCATTTTTAGTGGAATGCTTCATGAGGGTCTCATAAGACTTTGTCACCCAGGAAGGAACAAGTTTCTCCTGTGGGAATTAACAGTGGTCCTGGATTTCCTCACCCAGGCTCCTTTTGCACCAACAGAAAACTGTTCGTTGTGGGACATCATGCAGAAAGCAGTATTTTTAGTGCCTATAACGTCAGGAGGCAGAGTGTCAAAACTGCAATGCTGGGGTCAACAGAACATTGTCTGTCTTGTTCTTTGCAGACAAAGTTGTGCTTTGCCCCTCTTTCAAGAGCCCCGGATGCCTACCTTCAGGCCACTGTCTCGTTTAGATCCTTCAAGAAGCTGTTTGTATTACTATCAAGAAAATCCAGAGTAAAGGAAGCCACATGTAGAATCTTGTCATCGTGGATAGTCAAGACCATCTAGAGAGCTTACAGAGCAGCTGGGCGAGAGCATCCAGAAGCGGTAAAGGTTCATTCCATTAGAGCCATCTCTATTCCCTGGGCAGCACATGCGAGAGTATCTATGGAGACCATTTGCAAGACTGCAGGTTGGTGGATACCTTTCTGAGACTAATGCTGGCCATACACTATATGAAAAATCCAATTTCCAAAAACCAACATTTGGCCATGAGAGCAAACGATAGTGCCATCATGTAATGACCGATAAATCGTTCAGTGGACATAAATGAATGCATTTTTTGTTCGTTTTTTTTTACATATACCTAGTGCAAACAGTTCAGACAAGAAGCACATTAACCTTTCAATTTATCGTTCATTCGGCAGAAAATTTCCAAACTTGTCCTTTGTTTTTTCAGCTCAAAAATGTCCCAACGATTTTCGATTTTGTGCCCATTAACTGGCTGAAAAACTAACGAACTGGCCAAATGACCAAATTTCGGCTGATTTTTCGTATAGTGTATGGCCAGCATTACTCCACAAAAACACTCTAGCTCTTAATACAAGGTGCTCCCAAGTATACTTAAGTGTGTAATGCTTCCTCAGGTACAGTCCTCCACAGATCTGGGAATTTTCAGTCAACTGCAAAAAAACACACACAACAGGGGCAAGCTCCTCATGCATTACCACTAAACAATTTATTAAACACCCAAAGACAAATGAATAATCATAAACCTATTAAAACAGCAGGCATATAACATGCATACTTTAGCCATGGATGGTATGTCCCATCATTGGACCATCTGATTGGAAAGCTAATGCGTTTCGAGACTGCCATGTTCAGAGTTGAGAAGCTGACCATATTATATGCCTGCTGTTTTTATATGTTTGTGAGTATTGATTTGTTTTTGAGGATTTAATAAATTGTTTGGTGGTTATGCACAAGGAGGTTGCGCTCTCTTGTGTATGTCATTTGAAGTTGACTGACAATACCTTTCTGAGACATACAGTATCTCACAAAAGTGAGTACACCCGTCACATTTATGTAAATATTTTATTATATCTTTTCATGTGACAACACTGAAGAAATGACACTTTGCTACAATGTAAATTAGTGAGAGTACAGCTTGTATAACAGTGTAAATTTTCTGTCCCCTCAAAATAACTCAACACAGCCATTAATGTCTAAACTTCTGGCAACAAAAGTGAGTACAACCCTAAGTGAAAATGTTCAAATTGGGCCCAATTAGCCATTTTCCCTCCCCAGTGTCATGTGACTCGTTAGTGTTATATGGTCTCAGGTGTGAATGGGGAGCTCTCATACTTGTCACTGGAAGTTCAACATGGCACCTCATGGCAAAGAACTCTCTGAGGATCTGAAAAAAAGAATTATTGCTCAACATAAAGATGGCCTAGGCTATAAGAAGATTACCAAGACCCTGAAACTGAGCTGCAGAATGGTGGTCAAGACAATACAGCGGTTTAACCAAACCAAACCAACCAAAGGTATTGAGTGCACATGCTCAGCGTCATATCCAGAGGTTAATGGCTGTGCGTGGAGTTATTTTGAGGGGACAGCAAATTTACACTGTTATACAAGCTGAATACTCACTACTTTACATTGTAGCAAAGTGTCATTTCTTCAGTGTTGTCACATGAAAAGATATAATAAAATATTTACAAAAATGTGAGGGGTGTACTCACTTTTGTGAGATACTGTATATGCTGCCACAGATTGGAATCAGGAAAGGAAAATTACAGTAAGTATTTGATACATATTTCCATTTTTGGTTTTGGGTTTGATACCATTTTAAATGTATTTTGTTTCATTACTTCTCAAAATAATTTACTATGAAGATCTGTCATGATTGATACTATTCACCACACATTCAATGCACTGCAAATTTTTACTTTTTCACTACATGTCAGCATTTACTATCTGCGACTGCTACAGAAAGATATTATAGATGAGAATAATCAGAGTGAATGCGAGCAAACTGTTTTTTTCTTTTATAAATATGCCTTTTGTAACACAAAATTACAAAAACAAAGAGCATCTTAAACATAAAAGATATGGATGGACAAGTGTCCATCTAACCTTGTCCCATTGAGTGGCTCAATATCAGATGATTTTAATCAGAAGGCAGATGCCAAGTGCTTTGATTATTTTGGAGAAAGTCATTTTGAAGGATTTGTAAAGTGATTGTTTCTCTTTCCCTTTCTCTTGTTAACTTGTATCTTTATTCACGCTTTCCTGTCTCGCCCAGTGCATGGGCTGCTGGGAAATGAGAGCAAACCAGAAAAACCAGTTATATGGTATTTGCTTAGTCTTGTTACTCTTTAACCATTTAGAGAAGTGATGGCCACTCCTTAAAACCCTGTAACTTCATCAGCTTTGAGAGCAGACTGAAATGCTTTCAGTATCCTGTAATCTAGGACTTCCTTCCAACATGGAATCAGAGCAGAATAACCACATAGCTCAGCTGGAGACTCTCATGCCAGAAAATGTGGTAAGTCTTTATGTAGCCTTACGTAGAGTGTGTGTTTTATTTGATTATTGATTTTTTTAATTGCGTTTCCATTGTGTAAAACCGTATGAGCTGAAACTACAATCTATCAAATATACGTAAACTTGACATAACTAAAGTTGTCCAAACATAGAGATACCTTTCATTACTTAACCACTTACAGACCAGAACACTTTCCCCCTTAATGACCAGGCCATTTTTTGCGATACGGCACTGTGTCGTTTTAACTGACAATTGCGCGGTCGTGCAACGTTGTACCCAAACAAAATTTATGTCCTTTTTTTTCCCACAAATAGAGCTTTCTTTTGGTGGTATTTGATCACCTCTGTGGTTTTTATTTATTGCTCTATAAACAAAAAAAAGCGACAATTTTGAAAAAGAAACAATATTTTTTTTTTTTACTTTTTGCAATAATAAATATCCCAAAAAAATGTCTTCATCAGTATAGGCCAATATGTATTCTTCTATTCTTTCGTCTACATATTTTTGTTTTAAAAAAATCGCAATAAGTGTATATTGGCTGGTTTGCGCAAAATGTATTGCGTCTACAAACTAGGGGATGGATTTATGGCATTTTTATTATTATTTTATTTCTTTACTAGTAATGGCGGTGATCTGTTTTTTTTTTTTTTTTTTTAGCGGGACTGCGACATTGCGGCAGGACAGATCAAACAATTTGACACTTTTTTTTTTTTTTTTTTAGACCATTTACATTTATACAGCGATCAGAGCTATAAAAATCCACTGATTACTGTGTAAATGTCACTGGCAGGGGAGGGGTTAACACTAGGGGGCGATCAAGGGGTTAAATGTACTACTATGCCCCTATACTATCTACTATTGAAGGCTTTTTATGATTTGTGTATAATACATTTATATATTTTTGTAAATTGACTGCTGTAAGTTTATACCGTACCACGAGAGTCCATGTTGCCTCCACAACTGTCCAAATTTCTAATTAGTAATAGGACGTAGGTACAAGTAGGGTTAAATGTGTTCCCTGGGAGGTGTTTCTTACTGTGGGGGGATGGGACTGACTGGAGGAGGAGAGAGTTCACTGTTCCTAATCACTACAAACAGCAGATCTTTCTCTCCTCCCCTGTCAGAACAGGGATCTGTCTGTTTACATTGAAAGATCCTCGTTCTGGCTCTCTTTCTCACGATCGCGGGTGGCCGGCAGACATCGCGGTCGCCGACCACACGCATTGGGTCCCCCGCCATGCAGCAGGCGCGCACCTGCTAGGGCTCTTAAAGGAGCTGAGGTACACTTACGGCAATTTGCGGGAACGAGCAGACCTGCCGCAGTATGACGGCGGCGGCTGATCCGCAAGTGATTAAGGTCCATACATTCATTAGATAACACTCACCTAATCCCATCAGTTATAGTCAGATTGAAGACTGTTTGTACCCCTCATCATGACACTTGCACTCCCCCCTTTTACCTTCAGAGGCAAATCTGATGAGAATTTGAAAGTCTATTGAATGTTGTATGCACAGCTGGATGCTATGTCTAGTAGCTTTTGGCTAATGTCAGATCACCTACATAGTATGGTCAGAGTTGCTAGTAAAAGCATAGTCCTGTCTCAGTGGGGTTGATTTAACAAAACTGGAGAGTTCAGAATCTGGCGCAGCTGTGCATGGTAAACAATCAGCTTCTAACCCCAATGAGACAAATGGATATTTTCCCATTCGTGTAAACAAAACCAAAGAGCTTACTACGAAAATACTTTGTAGAATGCTAGAAGATACTGCATGCAGTACTATTTGTAGTATGTGTTCTGTTTGCATGCTTATCCAACAACATGCCATGCTTTGCCTTGCAACCAATGTAAATACCAATATTACAGTTAAAGCAATTGCTATGAGTTTTATGTTAAAGGACGTGACAACCAGATGTTTTTACAGTGATTACATTTTTCTTCTTGGCTCACACATGGCACTTAGGGAAAAATGAAAAATGCCCAGAAGTCTGGAAAATAAATGTAATCAATGCTATTGATTGTCATTGCACTCCTTAATTTTTTTCAATTGATGCTAACATTTGTTGCTTGTAAAAGTCATTTAGTGCATGGTCATTAAATGAGCCCTACATCTTTGTGTGTGCTTCATCCAACAGATTGAAATGGCAAACACAGGGGTTACATCTTTCTTTCGACCTCTGTAGACCACCAGATCATTAGGGTGTGTGTGGCCAGGTGCTTGGCTAAGAATGGAGAAAACAATAGCTGCAGGTGCTCTCTGTGGCTGCTGCCCTGTCCTGCTGAACTGGTTAACAGCTATATCAGCAATAGGAGGGAGCTGCTGAGTTCAATAGACTGAGTCAGGCAGCCGTAGACTGTGGGAACTGTAGTCCAGGGGAGAGAGACTCAACTGTAATCAAGAGTTTTTGAACTGCATTTCCTAGAAAGATTGCCAGGAGGAGGGGAAAGAGCTGCATTTTATCAGGCTGTAGAGGACACAGCTTCCTTTTTGCCTTGAGCGAGACTGGATAGTGCACATCACTGTCCAGTGTGCCCCACCACTGCTGCATATTGGCGACCTGAGCAGGATTCAGAGTGCGGTGTCCAGGTGGGTCAACAGCCAGAGTCACCTAGGTGCAGAGCAGAGAGTGGACTTATTGCTGTGTGTATGACCCATGTGGTGAGCTACAGAGGCGTAACTAGAGCCTTCAGGGCCCCGGTGCAAGAAACCATGAAGAGTCCCCCCGACCCCTCCTGAGGCCCTTTCCTCTGAGCCTACGGCCCTTTCCCACTGATCCTGGGGCCCTTTACTCCTGTCGCATGGCCCTTTATTATAGTCCCACAGTAAATCCCTTTCACAAGTTTTGCAGTGGACCCCCTTCCTGCATCTTGGGGCAGAACGCCAGGGCCCGATCACAAGTGCGACCTTTACAACTCTGGTAGTTCCGCCACTGGTGATGGTAGGACTGTGAATAGTGTCAGTCAGTAGAGCAATGGACAGTGTCAATATGGCAGTGGACTTTATCAGTAATGCATTGGATGTGGTCAGTAGACAGTGGACGGGGTTAGTTAGTAGTTTTTCATTTTTGTTATTTTATTTTTTATTTTATTTCTGGGAGTTAACCCTTCATCCGATGCCTCCCTCACCTGCTCCTTACCTTTTTATCTAATATTGCTTTCCCTTGATCCACACCCCCCTAACTGACACTGCTGTCCCATATTCTTCATCCCCGCATTTAAAACCACCGTCCCTTGCTCCTCGCCTCCCGGCCATTCAGTACCATTTTCTCTCACTCCCTACCTCATTACCTTTAGACTGTTGTCCCTCATTTCTCAACCTCATCCAATACAACTGTCTTCTGTTCCTCAATCCCCCCCGCCCATCCAATGTTGCTGTCCCAACCTTTACCCCTGATCTGATGCTGCTATTCGCCATTCCTCATTCCCAATCTCATGCGGCTGTCCTCCACTCCTCTTCCCTGATTTGACCCTGTCTTCGGCAGCCATCTCCCTATCCCACGCTGCTTTCCCTAATTTCTCACCCCTTGATCTTATGCTGTTGTCCCCCACTCCTCACTCCTGATGATCTGGCCCCCGCCAACTTGCACCGTGCTGGCGCCAATCGAACTTAAAAATATCACTGTGTGACACTTCAATAAAGTTTGTTTTTAAAAGTATATATTGTGATGCGCTTAGATCAGTGCATCGGCAATACTTTAAATCTACTGCACACCAGTGTCTACATACTAACGCAGCTGATGATGTGAGCCAGCCCTATACACTACACTCTGCTCCACTATACAAACTTGCCCATTCTGGAATGGGCACACTTTTGCTAGAATAGTTTCCCTTTCCAGCAGTTTTGATATAAATATATTTATATCTCTTCTATTTTTAGTTACATTTTAAATAATTTATAATTTAGAGGAACCATTTTGTATTCTACTGTGATAAAACACACAGAAGCAGACAGTGACTAGGGATGAGCCGAAACACCCCCCGGTTCGGTTCGCACCAAAACCTGCGAACGGACCGAAAATTTGCACGAACGTTAGAACCCCATTGACGTCTATGGGACTCGAATGTTCGAAATCAAAAGTGGTCATTTTAAAGGCTAATTTGCATGGTATTGTCCTAAAAAGGGTTTGGGGACCCAGGGGACATGTATCAATGCCATAAAAACTTTTAAAAACGGACGTTTTTTTCGGGAGCAGTGATTTTAATGATGCTTAAAGTAAAAAAAAAAAAAAGTGAAATATTCCTTTAAATATCGTACCTGGGGGGTGTTTATAGTATGCCTGTAAAGTGGCGTGTGTTTCCAGTGCTTAGAACAGTCCCTGCACAAAATTTCATTTTTAAAGGAAAAAAAGTCATTTACAACTGCTTGTGGCTTTAATGTAATGTCAGGTCCTGGCAATATGGATGAAAATCAGTGAGACAAACAGCATGGGTACCCCCCAGTCCATTACCAGGCCCTTTGGGTCTTGTATGGATATTAAGGGGAACCCCGCACCTAAATTAAGGAAAGGCGTGGGACCACCAGGCCCTATATACTCTGAACAGCAGTATACAGACAGGGACTGTAGGTTTGTTGTTAAGTAGAATCTGTTTGTAATTTTGAACTGGTACATTTTTAACGTGTTTAGCTCCAGCCAAAAAATCTATTTTAAGCTTTTTGGAAAACATAGGGAAGGGTTATCACCCCTGTGACATTTGTTTTGCCGTCGTTTTGCTCCTCTTCAGAAGATTTCACCTCATTTTTTGTCCCAATGACAAATGTTTTTTGAAAATTTGGGTTTTTTTGTGAAACAAGGATTGGTAATAAAGCATCAGTGGAAAGGAGAAACTTTTTCTCATATTAACTCTTACAGGAGAAAATTTCCCTTCCTAGGGGTAGATTTCATCTCACTTCCTGTTGTCTCCTTCCGTTTGCAAGTAGGAGTCGTTTGTAAGTTGGATGTTTGAAAGTAGGGGCCTGCCCTATATACTCAGTAGAAATTTGGGCCTTAGGTGTTGTTGTGGCCACAACACTGTAAGCCCTCACAGGGCCCTGCTGTGAAATATTAGATCAAGAATTGTAATTACATGCCCCTGTTGGCAGAAAAATTGGGCCTTTGGTGGTGGTGGTGCTAGTGCCACAACACTGTAAGTCCTCACTCGCTCTTGGTGGGCGCAGAAATGGGCCCTGCTGTGAAATATTAGATCAAGAATTGTAATTACATGCCCCTGTTGAACAGGGGCTGAAAAATTGGGCCTTAGGCACTGGTGCCACAACACTGCAACCTCTCACAGATACTCTAGTTGGAACGCAGAAACGAGCCCTGCTGCAAAGTATTGCATCAAAAATTGTAATTACACGCCCCTGTTAAACACTGTGCAGAGGTCGCACTACACTAACTTGTAGTTTTAGCTGAACACTGTGCAGAGGTCTCACTACACTAACTTGTAGTTTTAGGTGAACACTGTGAGCAGAACGCACTACACTAACTTGTAGCTTTAGCTGAACACTGTGCAGAGGTCTCACTACACTAACTTGTAGTTTTAGCTGAACACTGTGAGCAGGACGCACTACACTAACTTGTAGCTTTAACGGAACACTGTGCAGAGGTCTCACTACACTAACTTGTAGTTTTAGCTGAACACTGTGAGCAGGACGCACTACACTAACTTGTAGCTTTAGCTGAACACTGTGCACTACACTAACTTGTAGTTTTAGCTGAACGCTGTGCAGAGGCCACACTAAACTAAATTGTAGCTTTAACTGAACACTGTGAGGAGGACGCACCACACTAACTGTAAATAGTCTAGCTGCCTGACTGTGGTACTAATAGGATCAAAAGAACACCAGCAATTTTCTTCAGGTAGCTGTAAATACTGTAACAAGACAAGCCTGCCTGTGAGTAGGAAGATAATAGGAACGGATCTAGCTAAACTGAATACAGTGTGTATATGTGCACATATATACGCAACACCTGGGATGCATATATATATACACTATAAGTGCATCTCTCTCTCTCTCTCTCTCTCTCTCTCTCTCTCTCTCTCTCTCTCTCTCTCTCTCTCTCTCTCTCTCTGCGGGTCATAGTGCATGCTTGGTCAATCATCAGGCAGCAATGCACTGCGATGCCGCAGTGAATTATGGGCCGTGACGCGCCACACGAATTTGGCGCAAACGGCCCATATCGTTCGCAATTCGGCAAGCGATCGAACAGCCGATGTTCGAGTCAAACATGGGTTCGACTCGAACACGAAGCTCATCCCTAACAGTGACTGACTTGGTCTATGCTTTGCAAACAATAAGACTGCAGGAACTGTATTTAATGTGTACATGTCAAGTGCCATTCCTAGAACTGTTAGAACAATTGCAGCACACCAATCCTGGATATTATTCAGCTGTTCTACAGAGGAAGGTGTTAAGCTGTTCATATATCAGTCCTATATTTTTTTTTTTTTTTTCTTGTTTTGACTGATACCTCTGAGATTCAAGCTTTGGTCTTAGAAATTTATTTAAATTATTTGAATAGCAAAATATGAAAAATTAAAATTTCAAAGAAGGAAAATCAGAGAAAACCTGTTCAAGGGATCATTGGAAGGGCCTAAGCTAGCACAATGTTCCTCTTCTGTATATTGTAGACAGTTAATTGAAAGTGAAACACCAACTCCTTCTTCTGAGGCACAATCTCTTCCATACTAAAACTGCAAAGTATTACTGTAGTCAGGTGCTTGGCTAGAGACAGGGAGTGATTTAGGATATTGTGCCCTCTGTGTTCCCAATGGACTTCAGCTGAATTGGTTAACACTACCTTGCCTCCATCCACCAGAGGGAGCTGACAAGCAGAAGGAGCTCCAGAGACTTGGTGGTTGGCAGCATTGAATTATGGAAGATGAAGAAACTTTACTATGGCAGTTAATGGACCACAATTCCCAATGTGAACTGGGTATGGGAAGAAAAAGCTGTATTTTCACAGGCTGAATACCAAGGAATTTCCTCTTTGCTGCGAGGAGACCGAGGTGTGCACATCAACCTACTACAAGCCTGTCATGAGGATCAGAGTCACTCATGGCAGACCCAGAAGAGAGCTAATCTCTGAACAGCGGGACCCCTGTTTCTGTATCCCTAGGACTGGTGAGAGGACCCTACTGCTATTAACCTGTTGCTGCTAGCAGAAACTGAGAACATAATGACATGCCATCTAACTGTCCGCATTATTTACTGTATGCAGACTCTCCTACAACTGTACTCAAGTGCACCACTGTGAAGACAGGGCCCCAAAGCTAGCTAGCTGAAGAACTAGGGCTAAAGACTGCTCACTCAGTTGCTTCACAATAACTTTGCCGATTGTCAATTAGGGGTACCTCTTTAGATAGTCTTTTCAATTTCATCACTGCCATTAATATAGATTACTGTTCACTGAAGTGGATACTACTGTTTACAGAGGAGTTATTGCTGTCTTGATGCAGCTTGCTGTTACAGTTTCTAATGCAATTACTTATTGCTATTCTTTCCTGGATTACCAGGTTTACTGTAATTTAGCTGCACAGAACTCCATTCTATGTTGCTATAGCCTAGTGAACATACAGTATTGTATACAGAGCTGTGATTGAACTAATCCTTTACTTACCCATTTATGTGCATACTGCTATTTATTGCAATCTATGATATATTGGGTTAATTTACCACTAACCAATGTGATGTTTGGTTTTTGAAACTGAACCTTGTTGTGTGCACTGTAAATGGTAAAGAGTGACCTAGATGTCTCAGGAGCCGCACATCGTCAAGACCTGCTGTGTAATAGTGAATGGCAGTCTCAGCCTAGGCCCCTGCCAGTACACCCCCTGCCCCCTGCCCCCATTGTGCAGCTCCCAGGACACCTAGTCACTCTCTACCATTGCCTGGAGCATGGAAAAGCTCCCTTCCTGGCCAGCCCTCACAGCGGTGGGCACAGGATTTTATTCCCACACAGCCTGAGTGACTCACACACATATCCTTGGTTTGTTGTGTGCACGGTATCTATATCTGTGCTCCCAGTAATTGTGCAGTATCCATTTGCTTATACTGGTGTGTCAGATGGGCTGAGGCTGTTCTCAGAATTGAGTAAGAAGAACAGAGAACCAAATCAGCCAAGTGGCTCCTATGGGGGTAGAGCTAAACTACATACTGCAGGACTGTCTAGAAAGTTGAATGGATTCCTGTAGATGCAGGCAGAGTCTCAAAGCCTGGCACACTCTGCTGTGTGTAAAATTCTTTGCTGTTTGTAGTCGGCTGCTTTGCTTCATAACTATTGGCTGAAGCTCAAAGCTGTTTTGTTTTCCTGTAATTGGCCACTCTGTGTGCTGTGGGGGGGTCACAGCTACTATCTTATGGGTTGGAGTCAGAGCAGATTTGAAATGGAGAACTCAGGATAGGTGGCGAGTGTCAGCCTGGGAGGAAATGCTCTTTAATCTAGTGTACAATGTCCAGGGCTGAATGTTGCTATAGAATAACCATATCGCCCTTTTTAATAAAACAGGGGTAAGGCACATATTTTAGATATTTTTTTGATATGTTTTTGAATGGCATCTCTTCCCCAGTCTCTTATATTCCACATATGAGGTATTTGATTTGTTATGGATTTATTTGTAATGCATATTTTATGTTTCCCTAGAGTTATTTTTGCAGGTATTAAGTGCAAACCTTTTATCCCAAAATAATTACTATTGATCTTGATGAAGCAGGGGATCCTGCAAAACGTGTAGACCTATCAACCTTCTGGAATGTACATGCCACAGCATTGGGAATGATCCATTTTCTATTGTAATCATTATTGCTTTACATTTCATAACAGTCATTAGTTTGACTTTTTGAAATTCTTTTTTTGTGAATAGAAGAATGTTGAGGAGGGTGCAGGAAAGCACTGTATTTCAGTGGATCAGCTATGCTCCCAACACAGTGCACATCAGTGGCTGCTTTATAATGCAGCTTCTATTGTTAATGAGCCCTAGGTGTTTATGCACTCTGCAGATACCCCTGATGTGTGTATATCTGGTGTTGACTGCGCTACCATCTAAATCAATCATATACAATATGCATCAATCAAAACATATACATCAGTGGTTTTCATTCACTATTAATATCGCCCCTCAGATTTATCATTCTATAAAACATATATAAAGTCCAACTTAAATACACTTGTGCTAATAAAAACGTGGGTCCCTAATTGGGTTCTCCACTGCCGTTGTGTTGTTGTGGTACTCTATTTTCTCCTTAGTGCTTAAAGTGCTATTCAGTGCCAACACCACCACCGCATATAAATTGGCCACTAACCAGATGCAAATAAATACAAGCCCTCGGTTCATTAAGGGATAACCAATCCGCTTTAAGCTGTCACCGATGCCGTTTAGCACGTCAATCCGTCCTCATAGGAAACAAATGGCATACATCTCGTTTGCCAGCGTGCACAACACTCCTCATTCCCGCTCGTGCACTCTGCAGATACCCCTGATGCCAGGCTTATGTTTACGCTAGGTTTATGCTAGCCTGCATAGTAACATGCAATGTTTTACCATGCAGGCTAGTGTTATGCCACGTACACACGACCGGTTTTTCCGTCAGAATAAACTCTGATGCTTTTTTCGACGGAGTTCTGCTGAAACAGACTTGCCTACACACGATCACACCAAAGTCCAATCGTTTAGAACGCGATGACGTACGATGGGACTAGAAAAAGGAAGTTCAAAAGCCAGTAGCCAATAGCTGCCCTTGCGTTGTTTTTGGTCTGTCTGAATAGCATACAGAAGAACGTTTTTCCCGATAGGAATTGATTCCGTCGGAAAGATTTAAAACGTTCTATTTCTAGGTCCGTCAGAATTTTTGAAAGAAAAAGCCTGATGAAGCCCACACACGATCGGAATATCCAATGGAATGATTCCGTCTGACCTTGTCTGAAAGTCCGGTTGTGTGTACGCAGCATAAGTGTTTGCTTTGGCAGGGAGTTATGTGTTGCACATTTCAACTCCCCTAACTGTTTGTGTTTTTTGTTTTTTTACTTTTCTTACTGATGTCTTTGCACAGCCGTACAGTGCATTGTACTGCAATGCGATGACCTGTGGTTCCATCCAGTGGGCTGCAGTGTCATAAACATAGGTTTCTCAGTACAACTGTAAACACACACACACGTAATCTGTCTCTCTATTAGTGCTCTGCAATCTCCTGCTAGGAGGAATACAATGATTTTTATACCTGGAACTTTTGCAGGTTATGGTTTTTAACTACTTTCTAGACTGAACCTCCTTCCTACCAAGGCCATTTTTCAGATTTTAACGCTGTCACACTTTGAGGCTCAGTTCACACCTAAACCGGCCACGGATCGCACGGCAACGCTGTTCGTCCCTGTTCTCTCTTTCAGGGACGAATCAGGGCAGAATCTTTGCCTGAATTCGGCCCTGAAACCGAGCCAAAGGTGCACAGTGTTTCTGTGCAGTGCGCTCCACAGCCGCAACAGAGATATGTGAACCGGCTCCATAGGGAGCCAGTCACATTCTCCTGCTATGCGAATTAGATGTGGAGAAAGCCGCATCTAATTTGCATAGGTGTGAACCTGGCCTGAATCACAATTACTCAGTTCTGCAACATTGTACCCAAAATATATATATATATATATATATATATATATATATATATATATATATATATATATATATATATATATATATATATATATATATATATATATATATATATATATATATATATATATATAATTTATTGTGGAGAGGTGACTCCAGGTCACGGTGTGTATTAGAACCTTCAGCCTGGTTTTTGCAAAGACAGGCATGATTGCACACCTGTGGGCTGGGTTTAGAAGAGAGCTCAGGACTCACACTTGGGAACAGCTCCACCCTACAGGCAGGTGGCCTGGTGTAGGAGTCGGGGGGGCTTTCAGGTGGAGACGGCTCCACGAAAGAGAGACAGGCGGTCTCTAGGAGTCTGAGCATGTATGTCTGCAGGAGGCAGATGTGGCCTGCGACCAAGCAGCACGCAGCTTAGGGTAGGGTGACCAGACGTACCCGGTTTCTGGGGACAGTCCCCTTATTGAGTACACTGTCCCCAGACAAAATCTGTCCCCGGATTCAGGGGCAGCGCCTATACCCATTGCTGACAGCCTAGCCCTAGCAGGACATGCAGCAATGTGAATATCTATACAGCATAGCAGGGGTGGAGGGGCAAGCCAGGGCGTATATGGCCACAAGTGAGTGGAGCTGTCAAATCGGAGCTCTGATGTTGGGAATGGGCGGGGCCGATATGCGGAGTCCGGCCCCCTTTGTCAAACAACCTGTGCATAGACAAAAAGCTGGCATTTATACATTGGTGGGCAGGGAGGAAGGTGGCAGGGGGCGGGACCAATTGTAACTACTGTATGTGTACCAGCGGCGGTGTATAATTCAGGTTTATCATGCACCGCTGTGGGAGCACATACAGTAGTTACAATTAGTCCCGCCCCCTGCCACCTTCCTCCCCACCCACCAATGTATAAACACTGTTTGTAAGTGCAGGGTTATCATCCCTGCCCATCCCCAACATCAGAGGTTGGACTTTACAGCTCCACTCACTCTCACTGCTCAGGTCACTGCCTTAGGACACCAGAACGAGGGGGCAGTACAATTAGAAACCCTGGGGGTGTGTTTGGACATAAGCATCTCCATCCAGCATCCTTCCCTGGGGAGCTACTGACCTTCCCCTACAGAGCAACACATATAGAGAGACCACCTGTACCTACCAATCACTGCACCCGGGGCATAACAAATCCTCAAGAGCGGAAGGCAGATCCAGGATGGTGGAGCAGCACTGCCTCAGAATTACCGGAGACACAACTTCTGAAGGGAGCAGCAGGTTTGCTCACTCTTTTATCAGCACTCCATCTCAACTATCTGCAGAGTGTTCACGATCTCTGGAGCACACACAAACTGCATACCTTGGCATCTCCTTCCCCCTCAGACACTGTGAGTAAAGCCTCGTACACACGATTGGATTGTTGGCCAAGACAGCTTCAGACTTTTGTCCAAAGGGTGTCTTGCTTACTAACGGTACAGAATTGTCGGCCAACAAACACGAACGTAGTGACGTACCATATGGAATTTCAGCTCTTGAGCGCCACCCTTTGGGCACCTTATGCTAATGTCGTGTTTGGGGAGCATTGATTCCGATCATGCGTGTTTGTACTTTAAATTTTTGTGTGACGGACTTGTGTACAGACGATACGAAAATCTGACAACAGACCGCTATCCGCCGAAAATTTACTAGCCTGCCATCCAACATTTGTTGGCCAAAAGTTGGACAACAATTGTCTGAAGGAGCATACTAACGGTTGGATTTTAGGCAAACAGTCTGTCATCGCACAATCCCCTGTCAACAATTGGATCGTGTGTACGAGGCTTTAGGTTACTCAGTTACCTACAACTGCTTTCTCTGTTAACTAATGATGTACCAAAAAAGTCCTGGCTGCAGTTCACACTTATGGCACTTCTCATAGATGATAATATGCTTTGGTTCACACTGTGCAGGCTGGTTGTGGGTCCAGGAATCACATCTGTTCCTGCAACTAAAAGCGCCCCCCCCATATCTCAGCCCATATGAGCTTGTGGCAACCGCAGGAAAATCACATGGTCAAAAAGACCATGTTTTTTTCCTGCCACTGTGTTTGTTTTTAAAAGGGTGCAGGCATTTTTTTTGTAGAGAACAGGCACAGCAGCCCATTCAAATGAATGGGCTATCCTGTCCACACAAGTGTGAACCAGGGCTAAAGGAGATGTATGGCCGAAGCTTATTTGACTGTACCTCTCCTATGGATCACAGGTGTGAAGTTTGTTCTGCACTCCTGTGACCCAGATTCAGCCAACAGCGGGCTGAAGTCCGCTGTCAGCTGATATCACAGAGCTGGTACAGACTCTAGGAAGATCACAAGATTAAAGTCGGGTTCCACCCAGATGCCTAACCACCATTAAGAACCTGAGCTCCCACCGCTCCACAGCCCAGCAAACCAGTGAGCATTGCAGGGACAGTCACAGCTCTCTGCTCAGAGCAGAGGGGAGTGATCAGCTGTGTTTGATCATTCAGTTCTCAGTGTGGAGCCAGCGGGGGACAGATGCAGTATCCGAGTGATGCCACATCCATCTACGTATGTATGTTTTGGGGTTTTTTTTTTATTATTATTTCTGAACTTTTTTTAAAATCCAAATCTTCAGCCACTTATTGGGTATTTGTATTTTTAAAATACCAGTCTTTCATTCCCTACCACTCTCCTACCTACTTTCATTGCACCCTCTCTCCTACCGGGCGCAACATGGACATTTTAGTTTGCCTCACCATCCATTACATAGCAGGCAGGTGGAAGAAGGAAGGGGCAGGGCCAGATCTAGCCTGTCAGTGGTATGGGCTGAAAGCCGGAGGACATGTCACAGAAGCCCCCATTGCATGCATGATCTACTGATCGCGGGTGCAATGCTTTCCAGGCCCCTGGTGGAAAAAATAAATGCAAATTTTTTTCTGCAAAAACCTGTGCATTTATTAATAGCAGATAAGGAGATGGATGAGGCTGCTTCTTTGCAGAGAGGCAGCAGAGTCCACAAATTAGATGTCTATGCTGTCTGGGCTTTGGGAGGACTCAACTGAAATCTGGGATCTGGGGGGGAAGGGGACTCAGCACTCTGTACAACACACTCCTAAACCTTGCACTATGTACGTAATACACTCCTGGACCTTGCACCCTACCCTGCACGTAGCATCCTCCTGCACCACGCACATAGCTTTCTCCTGCACCCTGCACGTAGCATTCTCCTGCACCCTGCATCAAGTGTACACTTTATTATGATTATATATAGGGGGGTTTCACCACTATTTTCACATTGCAGCTCTGCAATATTTCTTACGTTTAGCAGAGAGGGTGACACCATCACTACTATAATACACTGGTTGATTTGCATCTCTGTTATTATTATTGTATGTAGGGGGTTTCACCATTATTTGCACATTGAAGCTCTGTAATTTCTCAAATATTTTTGCAGAGGGGGTGACACAATCACTACTATATTGCAATACATTGGTTGATTTGCACTGGATATTATTTTATAGGTTTTACCATTGCACTTATAAGTCCATTTGTAGAATTGTATAAAGGAAGTGTAGGGTTGTGCTGAATTTGTTAGCTTTTTTTGCTGTTATAAGGAGGCCAGGATCACCATTGTACGATTGTACGCCGTGAAGAAACTTCCACTTGCTGACCATGCCCACTTGCTGGTCACAACCACTTTTTGCCATACACACAGGTAGCACACCCCATCCTTCCCTCCAAGTTTTTATCTATCTTATATTCTTAACATTTGGTAGTCATATCCCCAAAAATCCTAAGAAGTATCATATATTTTTTTTTTTTATCTCATTGACAAAATGTTAGAAATAACATATACATCATACAATCATACCACATACACTGCATATATCATTTGAGGAAAATATGCTTATAAAATAGATTACCATTCGCCAATAAAAAAAAAAAAAAAAAAAAGGGAGTTTGACTAAGTAAGAGTGAATGAGCCAGGAGGCTGAAGTTTTCTGTTATACAATGATGGTGGAAGCCCCTGCGAGGGAAGACTTTCTGTGAAGTTTGTTTTGTTTAAATAAAATTGGGCTGCAACGCCCTTAAAAAATATTCTGGACAGCAGCCCCAGATCCTACACAATAGAAATATGTGTATTCTAGAAAGTTTAACAATCAGCAGATAAAGATACTCCAAAAACCTGGTGTTAACGCTTCAGTCATCCCGGCACCATGGTTGTTGTGGTGTCAGGATGATTGAAGAGCATTATTTCTATTATTACATTGTAATATAAAATTAAATCATTCAACTCACCATAATGCCGAATCAGTCGGATCCCTGAGCGTGTCACCTGCCACGTCGCCTGCCACCAGCAGAGTCTGTCCTTGCATCGGGTGCCCCCGGCAGAGTCTGTCCTTGCATCGGGTGCCCCCGGCAGAGTCTGTCTTTGCATCGGGTGCCCCCGGCAGAGTCTGTCTTTGCATCGGGTGCCCCCGGCAGAGTCTGTCCTTGCATCAGGTGCCCCCGGCAGAGTCTGTCCTTGCATCAGGTGCCCCCGGCAGAGTCTGTCCTTGCATCAGGTGCCCCCGGCAGAGTCTGTCCTTGCATCAGGTGCCCCCGGCAGAGTCTGTCCTTGCATCAGGTGCCCCCGGCAGAGTCTGTCCTTGCATCAGGTGCCCCCGGCAGAGTCTGTCCTTGCATCAGGTGCCCCCGGCAGAGTCTGTCCTTGCATCAGGTGCCCCCGGCAGAGTCTGTCCTTGCATCAGGTGCCCCCGGCAGAGTCTGTCCTTGCATCAGGTGCCCCCGGCAGAGTCTGTCCTTGCATCAGGTGCCCCCGGCAGAGTCTGTGTAGACCCCCTCCATCAGTGCACCCCCACTCTATTAGTACAGCCACCCCCCCTCAGTGCAGACCCCCCTCAATGCAGCCCCCCCCGCTCAGTGCAGGAGCGGCCGGTGTGTTCTGACGAGAAAGTTCCCCTCGGCATGTAAGGACCCCCTGTAGTGCGCAGGCACAGCGCTTGCAGCAGTACGGGGCTGGGGAATTTCTCGGCAAGACACGGCGCCATCGCCGTGTCTTCTGCTTCAGTGGAGAGGGGAGGGGCCGTGCAGCTAGCCCATTGGCTGCACGGATCGAGCCCCCTTCCTCTCTCCACTTACTCAACACTAGGGGGAAGATAGAGCGGCAGTGCCGGCCGCCATTTTGCTGGAGCCAGCTGCTCCAAAAAAAAAAAAAAAAAAAAACATTCCCGATTTTCCTTATGGAAAATCCCGATTCGGGACAGCCTCCAATCGGGACGAGGGTCCCAAAATCGGGATTGTCCCGGGAAAATCGGGACTGTTGTCAACTATGGATGTGTCTACTGTGAGGGTTATTATTGTATGCTATAACTACACAGATATTAAAGCTGATACTCTGAACTACATTCCAGCAATCTTTGTATGGATTATATATCGTTTGTGACTTTCTTGGTTTTTATCCACTTACATTCTGTATTCTTCTGTTTTGTATTATATCCTTTTGCTATTTAAATGTATATCTATTTACTTTTTATATTTTTATTTGATTTGCAAGTAGTTTATTGCACTTTGTTTTTTATTTTTTGGTGTTTGTAGTTAACCAGTTTATCTGGTGTCCGTAGCAGCAACTACCTGTAATAAGATTACATTACAAAGCTTATTGCGCTTTGTGGTTTGAACTACGCTATATAGGATTTAACAGACGTACTATTTATGTCCCTAAATATTGCAGTGATCATTTATGATTTGACCATGCCTCTTAGACCACAACCATAAGGCCTTAAGGGATAAAAGCTGCCGACTTGGTATTCCTTTACACAAGCGTGAGTTTTGGAAAATATTTCACCAAAGATGACACTCCTAATCCTGTGGATTGCTGTAATTTGATTTAAAGGTCTGTGTAGATGTCTGGGAAAAGGATAAAACCACAAGAATGGGAGTGCAAGCATGGGAATACTGGAGTTGTAACATGCCTTGTACCAAACCCTTATGCTAAAAAAATACTGTGCACATGAAATGGCAATATAAATTCGTCATTAATCTACTACTAGTCTACTACGTTGTTAATTTTAGTTTTCCATGACCATCAAATGATCCCGGATGGTCTGTAGAAGTCCTTGCATACATATCACAATATAATGTGTTTTTTGTTATTATTTTTATTTTTTTTATTAGGAAAATGCTCCGAACAGGCACAAGAAGAAAATTTTTAAGAGACCTATATTCTGGATAGCCTTCATATTTGTACTGTTTCTACTTGTAATAATTATCAGTCTTGTCGTTTATTCACGTAAGTAAACATGCAATTTATTTTTA
Organism: Aquarana catesbeiana; assembly: GCF_042186555.1. Taxonomy (NCBI): domain Eukaryota; kingdom Metazoa; phylum Chordata; class Amphibia; order Anura; family Ranidae; genus Aquarana; species Aquarana catesbeiana. The sequence continues at coordinate 562,751,044 of NC_133325.1, forward strand.
TTTTTTTGGGTTTTTTTTATGCCATATATATCTTAAACTGGCCACACATCAGTTAGATTTTCATTGAAAGTAGTCTTTTAAGATCAGGAAAATTTAACACTACCTGTCTATCTAATTTATATCCAGTCAGGTAGTATCTCACATTACCTATTGGTAAATTTAGCTGATCTGCTAATGTGAAGAAAATCTGTTTTAAGGTAGTGTTGTTACAAAAACACACTGCAGCTCTCTGTAGAATCTAATTTGGAATCATCACATGTTTGTAATGGAAAGGGACAACCTAAAGAACCCATTCAATTTATATCCAGTTAGGCAGTCCCGTAAACGATATAGTTGTCGATCGATCATTATATTGAGCTTTGTCCATCCTGAAAACAGTTGCTCGAGGCTACTATTAAACAAGACTGGTGTCTGTTAAGTTGGCTATTTAATAGTAGAATTTTCATTTTAAGGACCTTTCATTTCAATTTTCTAATTGTTAGTGGGGTCAAATCAATGTTTTGTTTTTGACCACAATGACTAGACATCTTAAATGAGCAAGATGAAAATGTTTTTTTCTAAAAACAAATTTTTAACAGTGAATGGTTTCTGTTCTAAAATCGTATTAGTATTTTTGAATGACATCTAGTCCTTGAATCTGCAAAGAATGTTTGTACGATTGTGATGTATAATCAATACCAGGTTGGATACTACTGATCTATTCTTATTGTACCTGTCACCTTTATAAAGAGTGGAATTGGATCCATCTACAGTTAGCACCCATTGGGGTAGACGGATCAAAGGACACTATACAAATGTAGCGCTGGTAGATTTCTAATCTACTGCTGATAGGTAAATTTAGTGGGTTATCTGTTCATTCATAGTCAGATTTGCCTCTGTTCCAGCTCGGCTGAGTTGCATGTAATTTCGCACTGTGCCTGTGGGTGTCGTTGTTACTATGGGCCAGTGTTGGAAAGGCAACACATTGAAGTGTATGAGTGCTCCTCTGTCCCGGGGATAACTCGGTGGAGGAGGTCCTCCGAGTTGCATCCTGGGAGAGGGTATTTATGGTACAGACGCCATGTTTTGAGGTCATTTTCCGTCCACTTGCTGGCCCTCCTGGCCGACAGGTATGCGCTAAGAGTACTACCTCGTGGTACTACCTTGTGGTCCTCCGATCGGGAGGCCCACGTCGCTGTGGTGTGTGGGTGGGCCCAGAAGCCTGTCTGAGGCCTACCACAGCGGCAGAGGAACGGTCCTGAGCTGTCTATCCTGAGTGAAGAAGCTGGACAACTGAGAAGATCCCAGGGGAGGACCCGTCATGGAAGGATCATGCAGAGTGCTGGTCTGGAGAGGGGCCTGGTGACTCAGTTGGAGGACGTATCCTAAAGTAATCCTACCGCATAGTACTGCCGGGTTGGCTTAAAGGTTCTAGTGCTGTGTTTGCTATTCACCATAAACCATTACATCCTGTGGCACAGGATCGTATGGGTTTTGCCCCAATCAAGTCTGTGGCAGAGCCTTTTGTTCGTGCTGCGTACTGGCTGCTAGGTTGGTGAGAGAAACCTATCCAGGCGGGCAAAGATTTAATTCTGCAGAGAGAGTGTAATCGGCTACAAGCTTTCGATTTCTAAAGTTACATAAAGCACATTAAGAAAAGGTATTTGAGCTTCCCTGCAACTTTCCTTCTACCTCTTTCCTGCTACTTCCTGTAACTCAAGTTTATGAAAGCATTGGAAAAGATACTCAAGTGTCCGGTGCCTGCATTGTATGATGGTAAACTCAACGGGACCGTAGACCCGGTTCTAATAAAATAAAGGTAGCGAAGGTGACGGTAACAGCCCACTTTAAACCAGCAGCTCCACCGAGAGTTATTGCTACACAAACTTATTTCACTGCAAGATCTTGTACTATACAACGGTTTACTATTTTACTTATAAATTTATGGTTGTTTGTTGTTAAGTAATGTTAACCATAACATACTTACTGTAACTAAGAATGTTCACACTCCTTTGGATTGCTCTATATAAAGCTAATAAAAATGTAAAGTTAAAAAAAAAAGAATGTTTGTACGATTGTATGAATATTCATACAGATATTTGTGCAAGAATCTACTAGTGTTTTAGCCAGCTTTGCTCATTCTTTAAAATTAAATTAAGATAAATGTTAGTCTTGTTTATAATAAAATATTGAATATATGCTTTTTGACAGCTTTTTATAAAAGTTTTTTTTATACAGTAACAAACAACAACAACAAAAAAATGCATACAAGGCCATTACAAGACAGAAGTGCAAATATGTAAAACACTCTTTAAATTACAGAGATTGTACTGAGCTGAGTAAGAAACAGAGGAGTGAAAAGTAAGAAACCAAAGAGTACATTTTGGGAAAAAAAAAGAAGAAAAAGGAAAAATCATATATATTTGCTTTGAAGTTATTTTGGGGTTGGTTTGCTAAAGGAGTTTATAATGTTCACCTAGCAAAGTAAACATTTTGAAAAGTGTGTGTGTGTGTGTGTGTGTGTGTGTGTATATACACTATATTACCAAAAGTATTGGGACGTCTGTCTTTACACGCACATATACTTTAATAGCATCCAAGTCTTAGTATGTAGGGCTCATTATTGAGTTGGCCCACCCTTTGCAGCTATAACAGCTTCAACTCTTCTGGGAAGGCTATCCACAAGGTTTAGGAATGTATCTATGGGAATGAAAAAGGAAATATCCCCTGTGGGGTTTTCTAGGCAGCAAGAAATTATGAAAATGGTAAGCTGTAACTTGAAAAGGTTTTTATTTTGTAGAACTTTAATGGCAACATGATCACAGGGAATGACCATGATTGTTAAAATAAGAGCTGTGCTACAGGAGATAACACAAATGAAGCTGGCATAAAATTATACAATGTTCAAGCGCTATAATAGGATAATAATACTGACGCGTTTCGACCCCGTTGGGTCATCTTCAGAGGATTCAGGCGCTGTAACAAGATTTGCATATTGAAATTCATGGATATGAAAATGCTTTCACTCCCCATTCGTTTTTCCTATTCCCCTTTTACCCACCCCCCCTCCTTCCCGTTCATTCTTTCCAACCCCCTCCCTCTCCCCCCCTTTTTTTTTTTTTTTTGTCCTTTCCCTTTTATCCCCCCCAGTCAGTCCGTTCCCTCACATGTTTTCCTCGCATTCGCCTCTTTCCCCACATTTCTACATTCCCACTCTACTTTGCCACTTATCTCACGGCAATTATATAGACACCACCATTCACTGATTACTTACTCTGATATACTGACATCTACATGCAGTCATATCTACTTTTCTTTAATCCCCTTTTTTACCATCACCACTGTGGGAATTTCCGCACACTGCTGACCCCAATAAGTACAGACAACATTAAATAAATGATAAACAGAGTTATTTTTAAAAATAAAAAAGTGATAATGATACATATATTTCCACCCATGCTAAATATAATGCACTGATGGTACTGTTGTCTGTTGTTTGATGATCTGACTGCAGGTCCTGCTCGCTCACCCCCACGCCCCTCCCTGGTCTTGGGAAATATCCACTTGGTGTGACTCCTTGTAAGACACGCATGGGCGATTAGTCTCCCTCCCCCTGTTGACATGGTGAACGGCCTGGGACCCCTGCCGGGACCCGGTGGGGGAGACTTTGGAGAATTTTAGGCTAAGGAGAAACTGTTCAAATGCAATGTGATTGGTAATTATACTGTTAAAAACCTATATTTAGTACATTTTAATTTTTATGGTCATATCCATGAATTTCAATACGCAAATCTTGTTACAGCGCCTGAATCCTCTGAAAATGACCCAATGGGGTCGAAACGCGGCAGGATTATTATCCTATTATAGCGCTTGAACATTGTATAATTTTATGCCAGCTTAATTTGTTATCTCCTGTAGCACAGCTCTTATTTTAACCATCATGGTCATTCCCTGTGATCATGTTGCCATTAAAGTTCTACAAAATAAAAACCTTTTCAAGTTACAGGTTACCATTTTAATAATTTCTTGCTGCCTAGAAAACACCACGGGGGATATTTCCTTTTTCTTTTTGACAATAATCGGGGTGTGCAGCACTTTATATCTTCTCAGCATGTGTCCTTCCCCTGTATCTATGGGAATGTTTGACCATTCTTCCAGAAGTGTATTTATGAGGTCAGCCACTGGAGAGGGCCTGGTTTACAGTCTCTGCTCTAATTCGTCCCAAAGGTGTTCTATCAGGTTGAGATCAGGAGTGTGTGTGTGTGTGTGTGTGTGTGTGTGTGTGTGTGTGTTATTTTTAATTTTAGATTTTATTATTGCATACAAACCTTTGCTAATAAAAAGAAATAGCGCTTTAAAATTGTGACAGCTGCATGCAATAAGGCCCGGTTCACACTAGTGCTGTTCACATCACATGCGATGTCTGTGCAATGTGATTTCAGCCATACAAACTGTATGGCTGAAATCACATCTCATTTGCACCAAAATGGTGCAGGACCCTTTTTTTGGTCCACACTGGAATCGGATCGCATGGGTGTTCACACCTATGCAATTCAATTTCTGCACCCTTTTACAGTTCGCACTACGATCTGCGAACCGATCTGGGGGTGTCGTTAACTTCACATTGACACCCGCAGTGGTTCGCAGATCTCAATGTGAACCACTGTGCAATTCAGGTGCGATGCGGGAAGCAGCACTGTATTCGCAGGGTTCTTGCATCACACTAGTGTGAACCGCCACTCAATGTTGATATACTCCAAAATACCTCTGATCACTATATGAATTGCAGCGCTAACAATAAAATAAAGTTTTATTTTTATATATATATATATATATATATATATATATATATACTATAATGCCAATAAATAAATCAAATAGTCCACAAATGTGAAGGATCACACATGAACATTGGTGCACAGTTGCGGATTCATTCTGGTAAAGGAACTTCACACACATTTGGATGAGACTGTATTCTAAAACATTTTGTATACTCATTTTTTATAATGTTTTTCAAGCAGTTCATACCGGCTTTGCTGGGAAAAAGCCAGATGCTTGAACAGCTAAATAGCTTGAGTTGAAACATAATAGTTAAGTTTTAATTAGGGAATGTATAAAAGTAAACAGTTCTAGATATGCGGTCTTTAAGAAATTTGTAATGCTCTGTGAATCCTGTGTGCTCTTTATTAAATAGTTACTTTATAATTAAAAACATATTTTATATACATAGTAGAAAAGAAGATAACAAAAAACAAAGTGCACAAGATTCTACAAAAACAATCTATTAACATTAGAACAAAATCCATAAAATGTACTTGCAAAACAATTGCTTGCAGGCAGGTAACCAGTCCAAATATTAGGCAAATCTATATCAACTGATATATGTGCAGACTAATAAACCATTTCTCCAATTTTACTATACAGTACATTTTTATTTATTTATGTTTTGTATTATATTTAGTAATTATTTGCAGTGCTACTTTTAATATGGGTAAAGTTTTTAGAGTATTTTGCCAAATGTATGCAATTCACAGTAATATCCTCTTACTTTAATAGTTTGCTATGATAGTTCCTATAGTAGTGAAGCTGCCATGGGCACAAAGACTGCTGCTACATTCAAAAAAACACAATAATTTAATTGAATGATTTATTAAAGTGAAACTGAACAATATCCTTATTCTTCATGCATATGCAATGCATACTAGCGATTTATGACTTTACCTTGCAAAATAAAACGCCTTAAGGTAAAAAAAAAACTTCTGCCTTTTAGAACCACTTTAAATTCCTGTATCCTTGCACCAAAAAAATATACATTCCTTAGACAGGATGAAGTTCAGCTAATGAAAAGTCTGAAGAAATAACTGTCTCTTTAATAAGAACAAAACCCTCCACTCCTTTACAGCCAATGAAACTGTCATCTTACCTCTGCTTGATGTACAGTTGCCATTTGGCTGAAAATGTGATCAATTTCTAAACCAGCTATTTAATAAGTGCTAGTTCACACCAGATGCAGTTCCGTGCGCTTTTTCTGCACTAATAATGCATGCACAGTGTTCTCTATGTATTCCAATGCAGTGGCGGCTGGTGAAGTTTTAGGATGGGGGGGTGCCAGGCCCCGCCCTTCCTTTTTGGCCCCTCCCACTTGGTGAAATAGTGGGCGTGTCTCTAAGGTGGTGTGGTTAGTGTCTGAGATGAACGAGGGATGGAGGGAGAGGGATGGAGGGACAGCAGGCCCAGATCCTACACAACAATAGAACAATAGAAACATGTGTATTCTAGAAAGTTTAACAATCAGCAGATAAAGATACTCCAAACACCTGGTGTTAGCACTTCAATCATCCCGGCACCATGGTTGTTATGGTGTCAGGATGATTGAAGTGCATTATTTCTATTATTACATTGTAATATAAAATGAAATCATTCAACTCGCCGTAATGCAGAATCAGTGGGAGCCCTGAGCATGTCACTAGCCACGTCGCCTGCCCAGCGTAGTCCCTCCTTACATTAGGTGCCCCCAGCAGAGTCCCAACTTACATGCAGCCTATGTCACATAAAATGCAGCATGTGTCGTCACCAAATTGCAGCAGCATGTGTCGTCACCAAATTGCAGCAGCATGTGTCACCATCAAACCCCCATCCCCTGGTTACTTACCTTGCTGTGTGTTGTCTTCTCCAGCGGTGTCTCCTGTGGAGAGCTCCATTCTTCTCATACTTCCTGTTTCTCTCTCCTGGGCGCAATTGGAGAGAGAAACAGGAAGTGACATCATAAATGATATATTAAAGGTCCGCGCTGAGGAGATGGAAAGGTTGCAGCCTCCCCCTAATTAGTTCCCAATGGGAGCTATTGGAATAAATAGAGAGGAATTGGGATGTGGCGCTACCTAAAATGGGATACATAATCAAAATGTGAAACCCAGTGCATCTGGACCCAATTTAAGTCCACACCTCAATACGGATAGACTGGTTCCTATATATGTGAAAAATATCTGCATAAAAATAATATAAACAAATAATAAACCATACCAAACACTTCAACAATACACCTAAAAAATCATTTCACAGTGCATACACCCTAATTATGAACCAGTCTGGGTGAGTGCCAAAGTGTCCAAAGAATATATAATTATATATAAAATGTCCAATTCTCTCTCGTCCTGGTAAAGGTAAATATTGGACAAATATTACAACTTAGACCAAAAATCTATGTGACTGTGTGAAAATATTGTATGTAAAAACCATATAAATTATTCGTGTTGTGTTTTATATAATCCAATCCGGGATTTTAAAGGTGTCTATACCCAGCATGTATAGTCCAAAAGTAAAAGGTGAAAAGACAACGTGACTTCTGTGCTCAAAGAATCAGGTGACTTCAGGTGCTCCCCCTGTGTGCCCCCACTCACCAACAGTAGTCACCCCTGAAGGAGTAATAAGCACAGAGTGGGTGGCTTTGAATGGATGATCCCCTTGGATGTCTCAGCTCGTGTTCCACACCTCCGTGATCCCGCACCAGCACTCCCGTTCAGGGCCCCCCCCCGATATGCACTCCAGCCCTGGGCACCTCCGTGTGCTTAGTTGCACCAGTCAGTCCTCTCCTCCCGGGAAAAAGAAACAAGGGACTCCCGTAGTGTAGTAGGTTCAATTTATTTTAAAAGTTAAATCCATAAAAACAGCAGCGAACCCAGTGCAGCGCGGCCGTGTACAAGGTTAGAACCAGGAAGCTAGTCCTTGGCGTGCATTCCAGACTTGTGTTCCAGGCCAGCGCTTCCGGGTATGACGTATGAGCGTGACTCCTCCTTACGCGTTTCGTCATAGGACATTATCAAAGAGGAAGTGACATCATACTCAGATGTCAATCAAAAAACCCGGCCATAGTAATAGATACTAGCGGCAGGCGGAAGCTACTTGGTGCTTCAGAAAGCACCGCAAGGCGGGCTAAACGCCCACAAATGAAGCGCCACGTCAGCAATCTCGTGATTGCATAGACGCAGCGCTTCCCATAAGTGCACTGTGTCCAGCATCGCACTGTGTCTGCCATCCGAACACAGTGCACTTAAGGACCTTTTTTTTGTATTTAAATTTTTTTTTTTTGTGACTGCCTGGAGGGGGGGAGGGGGCGTCGCCCAGGCGCCCCCTATGGATAGGCCGCCACTGTTCCAATTGCTCTAGTTCACACCATGCAGCGACACCGGAAACTGACTGCATGGAGTAAACTAGAGCCATTGGAATACATGGAAAACACTGTGCATGCATTATTAGTGCAGAAAAAAAGCGCACGGAACTGCATCTGGTGTGAACTAGACCTTAGAGACTGGTTGGAAGCAGAAACAATTGTGACAGTTATCATTCATGGTATGCTTTGAATGTAAATGTTTTGGGAAACTGTTAAATAATGGGTTTAGTTCTGCTTAACCGCTTACAGACCGGAAGATTTGGCTGCTTAATGACCAGGCCATTTTTTGCGATACGACACTGCGTCACTTTAACTGACAATTGTGCGGTCGTGCGACGCTGTACCCAAACAAAATTGACGTCCTTTTTTTCCCACAAATAGAGCTTTCTTTTGGTGTTTTTTTTGGTCACCTCTGCGTTTTTTTTGGTTTTTTTTGCGCTATAAACAAAACAAGAGCGACAATTTTGAAAAAAAAAAGGTCTTTTTTACTTTTTGCTATAATAAATATCTCCAAAAATGTTTTTAAAAAACAAATTTCTTCATCAGTTCAGGCCGATATGTATTCTTCTACATATTTTTGGTAAAAAAATTCACGATAAGCGTATATTGATTGGTTTGAGCAAAAGTTATAGCGTCTACAAACTATGGGAAAGATTAATGGCATTTTTATTTTTTATTTTTTTTTTACTAGTTATGGCGGTGATCTGCAATTTTTAGCGGTACTGCGACATTGCGGCGGACAGATTGGACACTTTTGACACATTTTTGGGACCATTGACATTTATACAGCGATCAGAGCTAAAAAATGCACTGATTACTGTGTAAATGTCAATGCCAGGGAAGTGGTTAACACTAGGGGGCGATCAAGGGGTTAAATGTGTCCCCTAGTTAGTGTTTCTAACTGTATGGGGATAGGACTGACTGGGGCAGGAGACATATCGTTGTTCCTACTTACTAGGAACAAACGCTATATCTCCTCTTCCCTGACAGAACGGGGATTTGTGTGTACACACAAAAATCCCCATTCTAGTTCTCGTTCCCGCAATTGTGGGTAGCCGGTGGCGTTCGTGCCCGCCGGCCATGCGCATCAGGTCCCCCGCCGTGCCACGGGCGCCTCCGGCAGCTCTTAAAGGGGAAGACATACCCGTACGGGGTTTCACGGGAACGTGCCACTTTGCCGACGTATATCGGCGTGAGCCAGTCGGCAATGGTTAAAGCAGAACTTTACCCATAACACATTGATAAAAAAATGTTTTTTCTTTAGCAAGAAACATACATTCCACATTAATAATTTATGCTACCAAAATTAGTGTGTGCTGTAAATTGCCTCCTTTGGTGTGCATTACTCCTGTTTCTTCTTGCTGAGGCTGCCATTTTGCTGAAGCCCAGAGCCCCTGAACAGCATTAAAGTGGTGTTCCGGCCGAAATGATACTTTTTGAATAAAAATACCCCTATAATACACAAGCTTAAGGTATTCTAGTAAAGTTAGTCTGTAAATTAAGGTCTGTTTTGTTAGTTTATAGCAGTAGTTTGTTATTTTATAAACTTACAGCAGGCCGTGGCCATCTTAAGTGTGGGCATCTGAAGCCAGACTGTATTTCTTCCTGGATCTCATCCTTGCAGATCTCGCACATGCTCAGCACAGCACAAGCAGTGTAATAGGTTTCAGGTCAGGTTTCCATAGCAACGGCAGTGTCAGAGGATGTTACCGCCCCTTCCCAGAAGGCATTGCAAACAGGAAATGATGCGATGGGCCACGTCCAGGGAGGAGGACGTGAAAAATGAATACAGCAGATATACTGTAGGTGCTGAGAAAAAAAAAAATATCCAATTCGTTTACAGTGCACAGTTTA